>NW_019416420.1:410878-481174 GCF_000390285.2 Anoplophora glabripennis
TATATTATCCCAATATGCAGAATCTAACTGACTTCTTATGTTTATTTTACCTAATGACTTAAATTACTTAAATCTTTCACACTGTATATCCATGCTTTATCCCCACCGAAAAGTAAGCACGGAAAACAAAACAGTGTATTTTTTAAATCACACCCGCACACCCACAATGCTTTTGTGTATACATTATTGTTAAATTGTCTTTTATAACTTTTACTTCGGCTTGTTCCACTAACTTCAATATTTAATTGTGGTGTTGGCCCACCTAATTCTTTTATTTTTAGTTTATCCTCATAAGGCAGAGAACCAAATAAAGTTTTTTGTAAAAACGAAACGCTATTCATTTTAATAACTATAATATCCGTAGATGCCTAAACAAAAAAATATTCACACGTGCCGCTCGCAGAAATAAACCACCACATACCACGTACGAAATATTACTGTATTTACTGCAGCAGTGGCTGTCGTTGTTGCAGCCACATAAGCCCATATAAAAGTGTACTGGGTCACGTGCCTGATTAGACAATAAAAACAAAGGACGCATCTAACTGTTCGCTGTGCACACATTTTGTATATGAGGTTGCATATATTAAGGAGCGTAGCTCGTGTCGTAATAAATAATAATATAAGCTCCTAGATTTACTTTAGCGCAAGTACATTTGGATTCTTTAAATATTTTGTTGATATTTAATATGATTAAATACATAAAATTTTGTGTTCTGCAGCTCCGCAGCTCTTATGGTAAAACCGCCACTGCTAGAGTGAATCTCAACCTATGTATACAAGAAAATTAACCACTCGATAAGTTTGTTGAAAGTAAAACTGTTCAAATTATACTCTAGTTAAAAAATTTTTAAAGACATTTTTGTTATAACCCTTAGCAACATCATTGTAAATAACATCCTAAATGTAAGTAAATGTTTAACACCTATACGACCTTCAGTAGTGATCAACAAAGAGAAAATACAACAGAAAAGAACAGAAACATAATTCGTAGAACATCTCTCATAATGCCAAAATTACTATAGAAAACAAAAAACTCCTCCCCATCAAATATTTCAATCTATTAAATTCATGCTCACACAAACGTCAATTTAAAACTAAACTTATCAACGAAAACTAGTCGACATAATATTCCATCAGGAGTACCACAAGGAAGCATATTTGGTCCATTACTGTACGTTCTCTATATATATCCGACATACCGACAACCAAAAAAACATCAATAAGTAAAATTGCCAATAACGTAATATTTACCAACAATATTTGCTTATGAAAACCCAACAATATCATCTTTCAATCTTATGGTTTTAGAAATGAAAAATTAACGACTCAGTGACATATTTTGGATAGCTTCTAGATTCTTAACTTAAATGGAATTAACACATAAACAGTAAAAGAAAACAAATCGACGCAGCAAAAGAAATTAATTTGTTAATATGAGGTAAACATCGAGAACAAACTTATTTACAAAGCAATAATAATCAAACCGATATGGAAATATGTTGGTTGAACGTTGGGCATACCCCAGTAGGTCAAATATAGTTATTATGTAGACAGCGGAATCAATAATACTTTCATTATACCGCTTATTATAGTTCCCAGGCACACTATACAGTCCTAAAAATACCTTATGTAATCGCAATTATCGGTGAAAAAAGTAATAAAGGACACAATAAATTGGAAACTCAACTAACCTAATACTACAACTGTTGCAACCCATCAACGATAAAAGACCGATAAGATATAGGAAACTGCACAAACTAATTAAATTAGTGTATGGATTGTGAATATGTGTTTACTAACGATACAAATAAAAAAGTGACAAGACTATCATGGTTTATGATATGCTGTTACCATGACTGCTTATTCCCAAAGTTATCTCAAAATCTTAAATTTGTACCAAAGAAAGTTCGTCTAATCCTCTGATGTTGCCCACAGTTTCAGTCAATACCATCAGATTTCTGAATAGGTACCAAAAAAATTAATTAGACTGTTATAAAAGGGCAATAAAAGCAATAAATGATAAAGATAAAAGCCATTTGTCAAATCCGAAGTTGTCGATCTTGATACAATGTGGATCTTGGTGGCCAGCAAAGGTAAAAATTTGTGAGCGACTGTTAACCTTATTTTAACATATTTGATAAATAAATTGAACGAAAATTAAATCGAACAAAACGATATTTATATAAATAATTAAAATATGTTATAGGCCAAATGGACATCAAATTATTATAATTTTTTACCTTTAGCAGAAAACTTTTTTTAGGGACGCCTATGAAATTCATTAAATTTTATTGCTAGGCTTTTTTATACATGTTCAACTGGCTTCAAAAAGACTGTAAAAGAGGTTATAGAAATATCAGACTTTGCAAAAATGATGTGATACGTTTCAGTTTCAATACGGGCAATTCCTTTCCATCATCAGTGCATTCAAGAAGTGAATAAAGTATTTTCGTGACTCCCACAGAAATATCGATACGTCGTCTGACAATTTCATCGGTGTTTTATAGCCTTCTACACAAATTCGCCGCTAATGGCTTCATAAACGATAGGTAGGTAACAGAAGATAATAAATTGTATCTGGGTGCAGCTGCCGTCATCCATAATAAAATATCGCTCGACGGTGTTCTGCTTAGAAGGTGTATGTAGCTGTCACGAGGAAACAGTTCAAATATGGCACTTTTTATGTGGTCGTAACCTGCTTAAAGTGATTTACGTTGACCGTAATGCCGCAATCTGCAGCAATCGCCAGGCTGTGCGGGTGGTGGGCACTCACACCTCGGCCTCCAAGTTGCTCTCCGCGGGAAACGGAAAGCCCCTACACCGAAAGACATTATTAGTTTATTAAAAAATAATAATTACCTATACAGGGTGATTCAGTTATAATTAATTTTAAGGGAAAATAGTGAAAAATGAGTAGAAGTATTTTAAAATGCTTATTTACGCTGAAAAAAATATTATTCAGTTTGTAGTACGTATACCTTATTGTGTTACTTAAGTATTACTTTTTAGAGTTGTACTTATTTAAAATGACAAATACGGCTAAAAAACACTCACTCATTCGTCCATAGTTTTAATAAAGTTGAGATCCGTTGCACTCTGATTTTGAAAGCGATTGCTAAAACTGGACGAGACGGCAACTAGGAAATCAGCTGTTTCGCTACAACATCCGATCGTTGTGCACTCCGCTGGCCTGCGCGGCGTGTTCCCTATTACGAAGTGGAGCGCCGAGTTAATGGGAGTTAAGGGGTAATTTGTTTATTTTGTAAAAGGTTAAGAAAAATTATTTTTTTCGATTTTCTGTCTTTATTAGACCTTTCGAATATGTGGTTAAAATGACCTGTATATTAAATATATTTATTGCTAAAATTTCTCTTAATTTGGTGTAAAAAAATCTACATACTTTGTTCCTTCTGAATATAATCGATTTGAGACTGTTCGCTTCTTTGTAGCTAATTCTCTTCGTGTATTTAATTCTCTTCGTTATTTAAAGATCTGGTATTTTCTTAGAATTTATTATTATATTCTTTCTCTCTAGAGTTTACTAGATTTTTTTTCTTAATTAAAGTAGATTTTTTAAATTTGCTTTAAAGAAAAATTTGAAGAGTGAAATAACTAGTTAACACTAACTAACTTAATACAGAGACTCTTAAAATTAAACTCCTATTCTTTCTGTTTCATTTTCTTATTGCTACTTTACCTACTGACTGGCAAAACTGGTATTTCTTATGTAAACTTTGAATGTTGCATTTTTTCCAGAATGCTATTCCGAATGAAAAATATTATATAGATCTTCTCTACTGAACCTGTTTTAGTTTCTTCTTCTGTAGTTTCTGAGTTTTCTATTGAAGTATGACTTGGCTGACTTCGAATAAATTTTACATCCCTACACTTTTCACTTCTTGAAGCTAACACTTCTATTTTCAAGCCAATTCAAGTCTACTTTTACATAATTCTTTACAAATATTTTTCCAAATTATAACAAATCTTACTATTTTATTTATTTGCAGTCATACTATTTTTTTTCTTTTATTTTTTAGATTGAATTCTAAATACAAATTAATTAGTTTAGTTCAAAGTCCATTTGAGTGGTTTTACAAAATTCTGATATCCTAATCAAATGTTTGGGTTCTGAAATACTGTTGTCAGTGTGCTAGAAATTACTCCTAAGTACCTAAGTGTCTCAAAACAATATTCTTCTGATACAAAGTAAATAGTAACAGTAAATACCAATAACAACTGTTTCACGAGCCATATACCGCAGCTGACATTAAATTACACCCCAATATCTAGTTGTTTCTAGCTGTTTAGCTGTCAATATCATTAGTTTAAAAGTTTATTTCGCCTAGTGCGGTACTAGTCGTACGTTCATAACTCCTATAGATTAGTAGGTCACTTTGTGTCAGTATGTACAATGTACATGTGCCAGTAGACATAAAGTAGCAATGACATGACATAACATATAATATGGCATCATATGCATACTAGGTTATTTTCATCATGTTCAAAAACATGTCTGTAGATAGAGATCCAAATCATTCATTGGCTCACCTATAGCACGATGATAAGTAAAATGTGTTCCTAATTGAACAGAGATAATTAGTTCATAATTCAGAAGATTGTACATTGTAAATGATACTTTGAATGCATGCACTACCTATCCTTTTCTACTGCAACCGTCCGACCATTGCGAACCTCCATGTTCCTAGAATTCTTTTTTATCTAACTTTAGCCATCTAGTTAGGATCATAGCTTTGACAGTATTTGCTTCGCATAGCTACTAGCCTCTTATTTTTCTCTTTGGAAAAGTAAATAGCGCATTTTTATCTGCCTTCACATTCCCACGACACATGAAGTGAGGTCCCCTAGACCTTCTAGAAAATCGTAAACGGACTGTCTCTTACCAGACCAATATGATTCAGATATTCACTGAGTACAATGTCCATTAGCAATCCTACCTTGGTTCGTCATTTTTTCCCTTCATCTATTCACGAGCCTCTTAATAATGCAGGTAGGTTCAAACCCTGTAGGACCGTAGATTCTTGCCATGGGTCTCAAGTTTTGGGAGCCAAGCTAAGATCATACTGTTTTGACTATAACCTTACAAAAGCATCCAAATATTATCATACCAAAATAGACTTGATTTGGACAAGTCATAGCTTTTAATGCTGTCTGTCATCTTAGTAATTCAATTCTGACCAATATGTATTTCTCCAAAGTTGTAGGAAAAAATACTTGGTAGGTACTTATTTCTATTTATTGAAATTATAACAATGTTTAATGTTTTCTTTGCTGTAGTGTGAAAAATTGGAGAAATGATAAGAAAATTAACGCATTCCTAAATTCAAAAATTGTAGTGCTCAGTGCTAACTCCATTACAACAAATATTCAAAGCTGCCATCTTGAATACAGATCTTGGTTCACTTTTCATTTGTACGTAACATTTTCATATGTATCCATGGGAAAAAAATCTATATAAGGAAGAGACTGTGCTGACATAAAAATTACCAGTTTCATCCTATTCCACCTGTTTTGACAAATTTTGTCACTGTCGACATGTAGGTATGTTTTTCTGAAATTATTTATTCTTTTTACATCCACTTAAAACACGTTTCCTAAGATTTTATTGTAATAACCATTGATAAAATCTAATTCTTGCAGGATTACCTTGGGATTGTGTAAATAAATAAAATTTAATGTTTTTGATACTTTGTGAGGAGAAGCATACAACTGGCGCACAATTTTCTTGGCAGTTTCTGTAGGTTCATGGTACACAAATTGTAAAATTGATTCCTCTGCCTGTAACATACGGAATGGCCTCTTTACCTCGCGTCTTCTATGATTTTACTGCAACTATCCCATAACTAAGGTTTGTTGCCTGAGATAAAATAACAAACTCTACAAGATGGAATTGAACCTGATCGGAAAATTTCTACATAACAATGGGATGCATCTGCACCATTTTACAAGCTTTCGCCGTAAATTAACAACATATTAGATACATTCTAATTCAGCTTATCCAATCACTATAACACAAAACACTAAAATTAATGTTCAAACACATTATAATAAAGATAAAGGAATACTGATCAAACAATTAACCACAGTGCTATGTGATGCTTTATTAAAAAAATATGTATTTTTTTCAGTGTATACTCTGGACTCTCACATTGCACTCCGCAGGAACGGAAAAGCCCTTACCTACCACCGAGCGCTGAAAGAAATCTCGCTGGGACTGAAAATTGAGAGTAATAAAGTGCCGGCGCATATTTTATAAGCCCAATCCACCACTGGAACTGTACACCTACGGTATCTGTCAATTAGGTGTGAATTACAGCGCCGTGTCGCCATAAACTTAACTGTGATTATTTTTCCTTTTAAATTTATACGGGCTTATTAGTCTTAAGAAAAATGCGCGATAATGAGCTCTACATAAAATTTCATCAGCGGGTGGACTAAGGGAAAAAGACGATGTCCCAAGCTGAATACAGATTTACAACAAATATTAATATGTATTAAGACTCGGTAATCGAGTATTGCGATTGCCTATATTTCAAATGACAACAGATCCGTTTCTATTGCAACTTAAAATTTTAAAACAGTGAAAATAAGCTGTAAGGTTTTACATAGTGTAGAGTAACGGATATGCAAAGGCAATCAAAGTGAAAATAAAATGGAGTAACCACATCTTTAGTACGTGATTAATTTATAAATTTATGTATGATTTTCTTCGAATACATGTACTTGACGAAACAGTTTCATTCATGATTCTAGACTTCCGTATAAGAAATATTGGAATACAATTTTTTAAGTATTTATGTCGTTTAGCTATTTTTCACAAACAAACATACAGTAAGTCCACAGAAAAGGTGCTGAATAGGAAAAAATTCTTATTTTTCATTTTATTGAAAAAAGTTACTCTTGATAAAAAGTTTTGCTGGTTCTTAAAGTAAGATTGGGATACACAAATTTAAAATGTTAAAATTTCTATTTCAATTTTACTTTAAGAGACAGTAAAATTTTTTATCAAGAGTAACTTTTTTCGATAAAATGGAAAATAAAGTTTTTTCCCTGTTCAACACCTTTTCTGTGGACATAGATACTGATTTCTTTCATATGTCCATATCTGAGTTAGTGGTCATAATAATTTTGTATTGCAAAATACACTTTCCATTAATCATTAGGGATTAGTCCATTAATTTGTAAAATACAATTTTTAGAAAACATCCTGGGTTTCCGTCCAGTTTACTTGTAGACCAGGTGGGATCTGTTTCAAAACACCCATGTACGGATGTTTTATATAGTATCGCTAATTTTTGCTTTAATGGCTCCAGAATAATATAACAAAACATAATTTCACTATGTGCGCGCTTCAAAACGTGTGCTAAACTTATTATTAAACAAATAGTGAAAAAATTGGAAAAAATTTAATTTTCTTTTGTCTTTTTTCAGGTCACTTCAAAAACTATTCATTTTAGTGAAAACTTGAAGAGGAAAAATTCGTAATTAAATTTTACACAATATATACCTATTTTCAAATAAAAAAATACAACATAATTATAGCAAATATAGCAAAAACAACAAAAAAAAATGAAAAAAATTACAATATTCCAGATTTTTTTTTAAAACTGAAATTTTTGCAAATTTAACTGAGCCTGAATTAAGACTTCTAGATACTTGAAAATTTTAGTTACGCCACAAATTTCATCGACTATAATTCTGGAACCAATTAACGAATCACCAAGTTTTTTTTTTAAAGAAGCGTCTTTCCGAGAACTGTTAAAAGTATAATTCAAAAAATAATAATTATAATGACTTTATAAAGTTATTCTATTTGTTTATACAATACAATCTTTAAACAATTACCACGGCGCTCCTAATTAACATATTTCAATTTTTCTGGACGCATTTCAAAGTTTGAGTGCCATTTTATGTGATAAATTGGGCCAAGTGGCCCATGAATAAAATATGCCAATATTACCTATTATATGAAGTTAACTAGCTGTAGAAAATAAAGCCGCGAAAGGAAACCTCACTAGTTTGAATTGACGTCACTTAACACGGATACATGCAACACGCAACAAAATTATTTGATGTCTTGCCGCCAAGTATCTAACAACTTGTTGCGAGTTGATGGAAACCGTGTTGACAACATGTATCCGGGCGATTGTTGGCCAGTCTGTACTTACCTTAATACTACTAGATTAGTTGTATTTGCTGGCAAATGTATACTTATTAATACTCCAAGAATTTTAAAATTTTATTGACAAACCATAATTTTGGTGAATTTTATCCTTAGCGGAAGAGAACAGAAATTTCATAGAACAAAACGAGACTGTTTGGAAAATATGATATCAAACCTAGAGAAAGGTGAACATGAATAAAAAATTTACGAGTATAAATATTTCATAAAGCTCCAATGTTTATTTTTTTTGAGAATTGCCGTTTATTTCTCTCTAGTTACAACGGAGTTGTATTTTATTGGAGATATAATTTTAAACCGTTACCTACTAACAATTTATAATTTCATACTATTTTGACAAATATTTTAGAAATCTTTAACAGACATCGAAATAAACGTACCCTTATGATAAAAACATAGAAATATTTGGGGTTTTACAACTGTTGATGATTCTTAATTTGTTAACTTTTTTGTCTTTCCAACCCCTAAATAAGTGTGGTTTTCGAAAATTTTCGAAAAACTGAAAGTCATGCTCATTTTCATTTTTCATGACGCGTATTTGGATATTTTTAGAATATTTTTAGGATTTTCCCTGTCGCCTCTGTCAACGTCTCAAAAACAGGCGGAAAAATGGCTTTTTTTGCGGTCACTCTTTACATTTCACATTCATTTACAATCACATTCATTTAAAATCCTGTATCTAGCGCCGTTGTAAGCTTTCACAGATGCAGAGGGCGATTAGTTCGTCATTATGTTTGTTCCGAATATTATGAATGAAATAGTTGTACAATTTTGACTACAAACTTGTTTCGTATAGCGACATCTATACCGATTTTGTTGTACTTTGTCAGACCAGATTTCAGATTATAAAATTGAAACGAAGTACAACCTTTGATTTCATTTTTATTATATAAAATCGCAATTGTTTTATGCCTTATACAGTTTTAAGTGAATCTGTCTTAAAGGCGCTAAGCGCATAGGCGTAATATACTAGGTTGTGTTAAATTCGGCTGAAAAATACGAGCAATAAATCTCGCGTTAGGAAATTTGCTTAAAGTGGAACGGTAATTTAACTTATTTATTACCAGTGCTGAACAAGAGTGCAATATTAATTAACTACTCACCGAACGACGCAATCTGTCTCTCAACGAGGCCTCTATCTTCCAAACAGACTCGCTCTTACCTGCAACATAAAAAGATCAAATACATTACTAACACAAATAAATCAGTGGAAAGTAAATATTACCCGGCGTTACTCGAATAATTCTACTTTGAACCGAATCATGGCGTATTTATGTTTATTACGTGAGCGTTAATAATATTGTTCCTCGCACCTAGGAAATCGCGGTTTATGAGGCGGAGGTGAGATCAAGAATCCCCGAGACGGATTTAGATCAAAAGGTGGATTACAAAGAAACGCAAACATTATTTTTTACTTTTGTGAAATTCTGCCTCTTTAAAAGATTCTACAATATTTCAATAACTTATACCAATATACAGTAGTATTCGGGTACACAATAACAGCGATTTCCAATAAAAAATAATTATTTTCTATACAGGATGATTCGTAATTATATGACGCAAAACATATTACGGTAATAAGCATGGAAAAGTGAGGAAATCATCTTAAAAAAATTTGAATCAATTGAACTTATTTCTGGAAATATATTGTAAAAAAATCGATGTAAGTGAAAGCAGAAGGTACGGAGTGAATCCGTTGAGTGAAATTATTGACTCATTTGTGATAATATTTGAACTAAAACTGAGTACATTCACTCAAATATAGGTAAATGTAAGCAAATATATTCTCCAGATAAACTCTTGTACCTAAATAGGTGTAAACGTCCTCATTATTGAGTGACCTCACCCCATTCTATGGTTGTCGTGCGCTGCCTTTGTCTATTCTCATCGTCCCCATTAGGTCATCTTGTGGCGTGGTGTAGTGCTATCCAGTTATTTTGATGACAATTGTGTTTGTTGGTTTAATTACAATAATTAAAAACAATAATATATTAAGCCTCGATTAATATTTAGTTAAATAAACGGATAGATTGTTACCTATACTTACTTACGAATCTGTAACGAACAACATAGGATAAAGCTCGGGATATGGTAATCTATTTGTCCGATCAGATAACAAATGCCTTTAATCGAGACTTAAAATAATGTATTTAAAACACATCTATGTAGAAACCACTGTGGCAGCTTAGTAGTTTATGACTTTATTACAATGATATTTAAATTAAAATTTAAAGAAAATATAAACCAAGTCTGAGTAAAAAATTCCTCAATAATAGTTAAATTTAGTAAAAGAGTCAACTTTTAATTGATTTCATATACTCAGAATAGTTACAAAAGTGGTATGGAATCCAGGCTATGAAGTACTTAAAAACAGTCTAGAAAAGATTCAGAGGCAATTTCTTAAATACCTAAGTTTCAAATCTGATAATACCTGTCAACCTCACGGAATCCCTCAATCNGCAAATATATTCTCCAGATAAACTCTTGTACCTAAATAGGTGTAAACGTCCTCATTATTGAGTGACCTCACCCCATTCTATGGTTGTCGTGCGCTGCCTTTGTCTATTCTCATCGTCCCCATTAGGTCATCTTGTGGCGCGGTGTAGTGCTATCCAGTTATTTTGATGACAATTGTGTTTGTTGGTTTAATTACAATAATTAAAAACAATAATATATTAAGCCTCGATTAATATTTAGTTAAATAAACGGATAGATTGTTACCTATACTTACTTACGAATCTGTAACGAACAACATAGGATAAAGCTCGGGATATGGTAATCTATTTGTCCAATCAGATAACAAATGCCTTTAATCGAGACTTAAAATAATGTATTTAAAACACATCTATGTAGAAACCACTGTGGCAGCTTAGTAGTTTATGACTTTATTACAATGATATTTAAATTAAAATTTAAAGAAAATATAAACCAAGTCTGAGTAAAAAATTCCTCAATAATAGTTAAATTTAGTAAAAGAGTCAACTTTTAATTGATTTCATATACTCAGAATAGTTACAAAAGTGGTATGGAATCCAGGCTATGAAGTACTTAAAAACAGTCTAGAAAAGATTCAGAGGCAATTTCTTAAATACCTAAGTTTCAAATCTGATAATACCTATCAACCTCACGGAATCCCTCAATCCGAACTATTAACTAGGTTTCAACTTAATGACTTAGCTCAAAGAACGCTCTATTTTTCTGTTTTGTTTCTGTTTAAGCTTGTAAATGGGATGATTAATTGTAGGGAATTACTAGAGTATTTGAATTTTAATATTTTGGGATGTAGAACTCGCTACATTTATTTATTTTATTTGAAAACACCAAGAACAAATATTCTTCAATTTTCTCCAATAAATGTTATGTGTTCGAATTATCATCGTTATCAGGATCATCTTGATATTTTTTGTTGTAATGCTCCCAGTATTAAAATATGTATCCTCAATAGAAGTTAAGTCGCTATTTTTATGAATTTATATATAGTGTGTATTTTCTATTTGTTTTACTTATGTTGATGTAAATTTTATGTTTTTTAATCTGTATTATACCTGTCTTATAATTGGGCTCCGTCCTGTCTTGGCAGTTGTTTCCAACAAAAAAAAAATCACTCACTTCTGTTACAATAGTTTAACTCATAAAATTTTAGTTGTACTCATACTAATAGGGTGAATATTTCACTCAATCGGATGTGGACAGAAATATATATATTATTGAGTGAAATTGAGTAAATTTTCTTTTAGACCCTGTTACGATCTAAATTAAAATACGAAATTTCTTATTAATTCCAAAACAGTCTAAAAAAACTTTGCAACTAGCAAGTATTTTTCGAATCATCATGTAAAATTAAAAAAAATAAAGTTAATAAACAGATAGTGAGAACTGCAATTTTCCATATATTTAGGTACTGTAAAACGCAGGACATTAGAGCATTAATTAACAAGTAGGCTTCGAATATAGGATGGCAAATCGTTCGAAATAAGTGAGGAAAGCTTTTAGAAGACAAAAAATGAATTATTCTCATTTATTGTACCTATAAGACATGTTCTCTTCTGCGTCTGGAATCCATATAATAAAAAAAGTTTGCAACTTATGACAAATCAAATCTTTTCTTTGATTCTGACATTTTTTCTTATATAGCAAGCAATCCGCCACTAATTTTAATCAAACTTTAACCACCCCTGTGCATATTTTAAGTATGAACTAAATAATTTAAATTAATTTTCACTGTATAATGTTTGCCACAGATTCTGCCTAAACACATAAAAGAAATAAAAGGTTGACGATGAATCACTATTATGCATGTCGTTATTAATTTTTTCAAATACTGACATACCCCGTATAGAGCGCCCTCCAAAATTTTCGAAGCACGTCCACTATATGTAAACCAACTCTTATGCTTTGCGTTCGAAATAAAATATTTAGAGCTGCCAGGATATCCAATATTCCTTCGTAAATATCGAAAGGTAGGCAATAACAAGGACGTGTGTGCACAGCGAATAATAATAGCGCAACTTTAAACCTATCCACAGATATATGTAAAGATGAGCGTGCAAAGTCTGAATCGTCTACAAAATAGGAAAAAAAAATGAAATATGTACGTATATAAATCTTAATAAAACTTGATTTTATAAGTAATCTAATCACTGTCGATAGTTTAAACTAATTATATTGAAGAAACACTACTCTGCGAACCTCGGCTAGGATTGAATTATAATTTATATATCCGCAATATCTAGTAAACAATAGGATCCAGCTGTTCCTGCAATCTAAATTATAGGTGAGATGTAATTATGGAGCATCTATTAATGGTCACAACCTGGGATTTCAATATCATCAAATGTAAATTATCTAATTTTATATAACTTTACTTTCCTAATTTTTCTAATAAATAATTTACCTCATCGTATTGTTTCAAAACTGGTATACAACTGCTTCCTTTTAAATTTGGATTAAATGTTAAGAGATGACAGTTATTTCCATAGCCAAACTGGCAGAGAGTGACCTGCTATTTAGCAGCTACCATCAAAACAAGACCGATGTTCAAAATTACTCTACTAGGCAAAATAATTACTAATCCCAAAACATAAATAATACAATCTGAAATTAAATTGACCGATTTCAACAAGCCGTTATAAATAACAAAGAATCAAAGAGAGTCAGTCACAACCGAAGTGCCTCAAGGTTCTATTTTAGGACCTCTTCTATACAGTCTATCTATACATTAAATTTTGAAACATATTTAATTCTTGCAGGTCATTTTTTTGTGTACAATACACATATTTCGACAGTATTGACTCAAATCGAATTCAGAGACAAAAAAGCTTTTGTTAGATTTATAACAGGTATAAAAAATATAGCATACCATATAGCCACCTATCGAATGGTTTTAATTGATTATCTATGCTAAAAAAAAGAAACTATCAAGCAATTTGTTTTATATCATAAGTTAGTTATTAAAAGCTCTCCACCGTATTTTTGAGATAAAAAATGGAGGGTCGTGGGCCTTTAAATCGTAATTACTTTGCTCAACTTTTTAATATTTGAGGTATATAATAACAATAAGGGACAGTATTTTTTTTTCAACTCCAGGCGAAAAAGATAAAATAAAGGGGTTTTTCAAGATAACTAAAAGGGGTAAGAGCAAAAAAAAGTTTCTTATAAAAGTTGTAGAGCTACATAAAAATGGTCCATTAACTTTTTCTTGTAGGTACTATTAAAATTAACATAGTTAGGGAGACTGAAGTTAAGGGATGATTTCAGAAATTTAAAAAATCATAACTAGCAGAAAAATGAATGAATTTTATATATTTTTTTTCAGTCTACTCTAAAAAATATAAACTATATTTTCAGAGAAATAGATATATTTTTAAAATTTTTAATAAAAAAGTTAATAACAATTTCACAAAGAAATCTTGATTTTTTATCTGTCATAAAACAAAATTTCGAAAGCAACTTTTTATTATTTTAAATAATCAATCGAATGGCACAGAAAAAAATTGTTTTAGTGTCAAATCATAAAAATTAACGATTAAAAAATTGAAGTTGTAATAACTTTTTTATTAAAAATTAAAAAATATACCTATCTATTTCTCTGAAAAGAAAGTTTACATTGTTTAGAGTAGATTGAAAAAAAATTTATAAAATTCATTCATTTTTCTGCTTATGATTTTTTTTTAAATTACTAATATCATCTGTTAACTTACAGTCTCCCTAACTCCGTTAATTTTAATAGTACAAGAAAAAGTCAATTGACCATTTTTATGAAGAATTTTATGCTCTATAACATTTATAAGAATTTTTTTCTAGCTCTTACCCCTTTTAAGTTATCTTGAAAAACCCATTTATATTATTTTTTTTCACCCCTGGCCGGGGGGTGAAAAATAATTACTGTCACTTATTGTTATTATATAGCTCAAACTAACTTATATCAAAAATTCAGGCAAAGTTGAACAAGTTACGATTTAAAGGCCCATTTAATTGGACTAATATTAATGTACTTATTTTAAGACATATCTTTTTTAAGAGATCGTTTTCTTATAATATAGTAAAATTATATGTATGAGTGAATATTTTTTTAATGTCAGTGTCACTTACAAAGTTTAAAGTAGATGTTTCTTAAATCTAGATTTTTTAACCAGTAGATTTGTAGATCTTGGTGATTTTTTTGTATGTATGTACCCAATATATTTTAATATTAAATTTTAATTTCATATTTTGTTTGTGTGTATATGTTTAATTTTTATGTATTCTATGACAGAGATTAGGGGATGACAGGAAGAACAGGACACTGCTTCTGCAAAGATCTGAACACCATTCCATTTTTATTCACATTTTATCATGTGATCTCATGACTAGGTGTTCAATATTTTGTAAATTATGTTTCTTGCATAGTTTTCAGTTATGCTATGGTGTTGCTTATGTATTAGCCGCAAAATATTAAGTCAATTTTTCATAAAAATTGTAGTTCGAATTCACTTTCTTATATTTTTTCTAATTCTATGAAGGAGGAAATTTTTCTTATCCGAAAAAACAAATAAAAAGTGGTGTGCTACGGCAACTATAAATATTTTTTCAAATATTTTTTGAAAAATTCCATGTAACTTTAAGGCTCCGAAATAGAAAAGATATTTGACAATTTGTTGATATTTCCAATTGTTCGTTTTTGAAAGATTAAAAATAACTTTATACTTTATAAATAGTAAAAATGTAGCAAATAAAAGTAAATTTTCTGTAGGGATCGCGGACCGAAATCCGGCGTCATCACATTCCAGCGTGACAATATGGAGCAAGATTTAAATGGGAGAAGTATTGATTTAAAATTGCGACCCCTATCCTATTCGTCTGTATTCCCTCTTTTTAGTGACGTGTCTCCCTGGGGACTTCCCTGATTGCACCTGTCCATATATCTCCCCATTTATTACATGAAGTCGGCGGCAACCAACGGACAGCGACGTTGCCCTTTTTCGCTGAAACGGCAGAAGCTGTCTCGTAAGGGAAAATCGAAGACCGAATTTCAGATAATGTCACTTTACCTTTAGATTTATTCAACCCTTTCAGAAATATACCGGAGTGCCCTCGATGGCCGTAACATTTTTAATTAAAACATTCTCCGGTGATGAAATTAATATCTCGACTCCCACTGAGGATACCTCCGACGAACGGTTGATACTTTGTTACATATTTTAATACCTTCTCAAATTAAAAACATATATAGAAGTTTTTCAGTCTCTCTATCAATACAGTTAGTCCTGCAAGTGTATTGGAGTCAGTAGGGCACAAATATTGAAATTTAGCTGTGCCTAATTCCTAATAAGACACGTTGTATGGACTTCTACCAAAATTTGCATTCCATTTAACCATTTTAACAAAAGATACAAAATAAATATTAAATACTCGTATTTGGGCAAATACGTATTCTGTTACTACATTCGTAGAGCGACTATCTTCCGAGGAATAGTTTATTATTTCTCCGCTTTACACCATCGCTCTTATTCAAAGTTTCAGTTCCCTAACATTTGAGGATTTAATCTGCTCTTTGGGGGGCTCATAATTTTATCTCCCCAACAATAACTTGCACGTTCCACACTCAAAGATAAACTCACAAATCTTAGTCATTATTCCAGGTTAGACAACACTTTGCAGTTAACAGTATCACGAAATCTTGTATATACCTATGTAAGTTGGCAGGCTTGTCTCGGAGGATGTATTGTTCTGCGCGCGAGACTTTAGCAAAGACTTTGTAGTGGATTGCATCTTATAAATGTTATAAATCTCCAACTCGGTCCGTCTCGGCCGACTTCTGGTGGGTTAAGTTCCGTTTTGACAAACTCAGCACATCCTCCGGTTTGAACTAGTTGATCCAATTTACCACGAAATTTCCCTCTGCTCCCATATTCTCATGTTTTACTCATTTCATGTAGGTGGAAAATAACGCATAAGATATACAGGGTGATTATTGCATTGCGGATGAATTATATGATTTATTATAGAGAGAGATAGATTCGTAAGTCCATAATTTTTACTAGTGACTATGTAGAACTAATTGAAACAAACACAAGTCTATTAAAGTTAGCGCAATCAATTACAATTTTTATATTCATCTCTAATCCTACTCAAAACATTGGTATATCAGAAGTGGGATTTATTCCAGCTACGTGACCCTAGCAAGGTACGGTAATAAATAAACATAAATAGCAAAAAACAAAGATCTTTCCATTATCGATGAGATCGCACCTGCATAATACAAACAGCACGTGACGTAATCTACATGGAATCGGATAGAATTTTTATAAATTCTTAATTCCCCATCCACATGGAGGAGTGTTTTTATTATATCGCCAGCCGATATTTACGGTGTGAGAAGGAGGATGAATCCGGCACCTAAGTGCGACGAGTTTTTCGTCCCTCGCCAGGAATACAGATGTTGCATTCAACATTCATAATATGGCGCATGGGTTGCTTTATGTTGCGGTGAGGAAAGCAATCGGATGAATCGTCGCAATATTCCAACCGGAATTGGATTGGAAAGATTCTAGACAGTGAGCGCGAGATGAACGAGCCAGGTGTACCAATCATATAACGCGTGTTGAGAACGGATCTTTTGTTTCAATGTATTACATTGTTCTGCACCGGGTTTTGCTAAATTGCGAGATGTTCTATCTAAAGAAGTATTTAATATTATTAAGAAGTAAAAAAAAAACAGTTATTTAAAATGTTACACGAAATTGAAACATTTTGTGAAAATGATATGGCATTTATTACATGGATATAACTATACAATGCATAGAATGTAAAATTATCAAAAGTTAACTTCGAAACGCCCAGTACTTATATTCTCTAGAGAAAGCCACCGAATAAGTTTCACTATTATTATTTTATTAAGTGTTTCCACTATCCTGAAAAAGACACATTTTTAAACAAAATTACGTTTGCCTAACCAGAAATAACTCATATTGAGACAGTAGATAATTCTACTCAATAACCAGTACAGCAGTACATAGCCTAGTTAATGTTTCGAAATATAGCACTTCTTCGACATTTGTTACATCAAAAACAACCCATAACAAATTTCATCAAAATATTTTAAGTGACGGAGAAATTACTTGAAGACCTGTTTTGGTATTGAAGTATATTCGGTGAATTTCTTTATTTTGATCGAAAAAAGCTGTGATTAAATATTTTAATCCTACTTATGGCTCACAGAATACAGGCTGTTAGAAGTTTGACTGCCTTAATTTTAACAGACGATAGAATACATTAAAATAAACAAAAAAAACCTTATATGACATGAGTCCCAAACTCAACCATTTCCGAGAAAAAAATTATCAAAATCTCTTTTTGAACTTCTTTATGCTTAATTCTAAAAAACAATTAGCGTTGTAATAAATTTAAAATTCGATAAAATTCATATCGAGCAATGTGACAACGGTGCGGCGGATAATACGAGGTACTAAGCGGTCCAGCATTACGCAATTCAGTTGGTATCTGGAATTGGACCGTGTCTGAGTGTTTTTTGCGTATCACTATTTCCTTTTCTTGAGGTATTTTTCAGCGAGTGCGCGAATATTGGATTCGAAGGTGTCGTGCATGCATCGAAAATGGTGGTGGACATTTTGAGCATATGTTGTAGTTTGTTTTGTACTTATGCGTTTAAAAATTACTGAATTTTGCTTTTTGGTAAGTACCTAAAATTAATTTTAATACGTATGATTATTTGGATGACGTAAATCTTTGGGTACTTTAATTACATATTTTTTAAGTTCATAATTTGATTAAGAGATTCATAATTACTAAAATTCGAGCTAAAATTTAAGCACAACACTATCTTCGTACTAAAAAATCGATACATTTTATTTTATTTATTTAAAAACTGGAAAACAATTGTCTTGAAATTTACTAAATGTTTCACAATAGTTGTTTACAATTTTTCCGTAGGACAAGTCTGCCGCGTGCACACCTGGTATGCACCAGCTGTGTAGCGTTAGGTTAAGCGCTGTTGTTACGTTGTGATGAAACTCCCCAATATTAATATTCCCTGTATTTTGAAAACTGTTAATCTTAGTCCCCTGTAATATACAACTATTTTGTTCATTTATGATTACTCGATCTCATGTTGAAGTAATGGTAGTCAAACTTCTTATACTTTGTATATATCCCCTTTTTACACTCACATGATATGAATTTATTATTATGATATATCAATCTTCGTAATAATTTTAAGTTAGCTAATGGAGAGATAATTAAAACTGCAGTGCCTAGAAACCAATTCAATAAATAATTCCAAGGTACAAGTAGGGAATCAGTTTTCAAATTATTTAAATTTAAGTTTAAATCAATTAACTGAGGACGAATGCCATGGCAAGTAGATACATTTGAAAAATTAAATACTTTTTACTGCCTTATTTTTTTCAATTTTCATGATATAAAAAAATACCATTCACATTTATACAGGATGTTACGAAATTCGCGGACGCGGACTGTGGGATCATATTAAGCTATATAAGGTGATAAAAAAGTGTCTTTATGATTTTTCAATCAGACCAGTATTTTTCGAGATATCCAAAAACATTAAAAATATTTATATTTATCAATTTCAATTATCAATCATCAATCATTCTGCAATTCAATCAAATTTGCCACTGGTGTTCTGTACCCCAACGTTTTTAGGAAGCCCCAAAATAAAAAATCACATGGCGTTAGGTCTGGAGAACGAGGTGGCCAAGCAAATAGACCGCCTCTGCCAAGCCAACGTCCAGAGAAAGCATTATTTAGGTAATCACAACGTGCTGATGCATGTTTAGCAGCAGACGGTGGAAATTTTGAATAATTCGTTTGTCATAATTGTTTATCAAATGATTAAAAATTGACAATTTTTATTATTTTTGGATATTTAAAACTGCCGTATCTCGAAAAATATCGGTTTGAATCAAAAATTATAAAGACATTTTTTATGACCTTATCTAGCTTAACATGATCCCATAGTCCGTGTCCGCGAATTTCGTAACACCCTGTATATAAAAAAAATATATTCAGAAAATTTTATCCTGAATTAAAAGGACGTTTTCATTATTCTTATCTAATCATAAAAACAAATTTAAAAGTATTTAGTAAAGCAAATATTTTTATACCGATCTACTTAAAATTAAGGGAACAGAAATATTTCATAAACTTTTTAGTCATTTTTGAAAGGCTATATCTCAGTGAAAAATAGCCCGTGTCGAGATAAAAAGAAAACCGTTTTGAAGCTCGAAGTCACTAGATTTAAGATCTTTTGACAAACATTTTTTTTTAACTATGATTATCGAGGAATCAAAAGAAATACCTAAGGCAAAAAATTTTCAAAATATTTTATTGACTCCACTGTAGAGGTCAGTTAGCTTGTTTCATAGGCTTCAATTTGCTGTAAAATTTCTCTCAACATTAGTCTTTTCATCAATATTTGTAAATTAGAGGTATATTTTCTAAAAAACCGTAGTCTTTTCTTCGTACTTTTTTCAAATTAATGTCAGAGACTCGGTCAGATGAAAAAAATGTTTTCTTTGAAAACCATGGTAGTTCCTTGTTCAGAATTTATCCAAGTTTTCAAAACCGCCCTTGGATTGACTGTGCAATAATTTGTTGCCAAGATATCGTTGATTAAAGACAAAAATGCCATTTTTCATTCAATCTTTCAAAAAGCAAATGGCAGCTGACTAAACAAACTAACTAGCCTTTATATTGATTAAGTTCGAAAAAATTTTCCTGACTCCGTGGACAGTCCAAAAAAAAATTTTGAAAATTCTTGGATTCCTGGATAACCATAGATAAAAAATTGTTTTTGTCAAAAGGTCTTCAAACTACAGACTTAAAGCTTCAAAACGGTTTTCTTTTTATCTCGACCATTTTGCACTGAAATACAGCCTTCCAAAAATCACTAAAAAATTTATGAAATATTTTTGCTTTTAATTTTTTCCATTGGTGTAGTAAACTAAGTATGTCTGCCTACTAACTGAAAACATCTGCTGAACCAGTCAATCCTAATTTTTGTTGCTAAATCGAAAGTTACAAGAAATGTAAGGTTGATCTGTTGGAAATAAATAACATCATTATTTGTTGATCTCATAAATGTATTTGTGAAAGTATAATATTTAATATAATTAATTAAACCAACAAATACTTATCACTTTATTTTTTCCTTGGATAACGTTTATGAAAAAAAAACTAAAATATTTTCAGAGGTAAATTTTGAATCTTTCCGAATTATTCCCGTCCCTGTGACATAATCTCCGATAAAAGTGAAATATTATTACTTGAAATCCAGCTCTCTAAACTAAAGCAAACATTTCCTTTTTAAATTTTACCTTCCCCTATTTCCGTTTCATCCCTGATCCGGATCGTTTAACGTTACTACAAGGCTTCCTCCACGATAATGTAGTCTAACTGAAGCAAGTGTTGTGTGTTGTTTCACGATTGATTTCGATAGTTATGCCTTCAGGTTGTGGATAATTTACCGTTACTGTTTATGTACACGGCATACTTTGATCCTCGCTTTGATGTACATATGATGTAATACACCACTGCTTTATGAATAACACGCAACAAATAATTTTTCAAATATTAAGTTTTAAGTTCGAAAAAACAAAAAAAAATCTCAAATACTAAGAAAAATATATTACAATAATTATACGACTACGATTTACTAAAATAAAAAAATCAGATATTTTTAAGGTCATTTATTTGTCGTTTAGTTTTAATATTGTTCAGTATTAATTAAAAATTAATTTAAATAAATTTATGCGTCAAGAGAATCAGTCCAGGGTGAAACAATTTTTGCACTGCTAAAAATACATACTAGAAAAAGCTGGCACATAAAAAATACTTATCAATAGTGACGAAACAAATCTGCGTTTCAAATAACAGCCATCATAATTAATATTAAAAAAGATGAATTTATTAAGAATAATGAAAGTAGTGCAGAGCCTTCATAAATGATTACAAGCCACGTGACCAATAATTTTGTTTGAAACAGTAATTCGCGTCTGCAATTAAATTCTGGTAAAATTAAAAATTACTAAAAGATCAAGACTACGTTAAAACGCAACATTTCGTTTTACGGGTCATGAAACGAATTATTATGACCGATGACGCTAAATTGACATTTGTGCATTTTTGAAGAGCGTCTATTGTCCGTGTCTGTTACTATTTCTATTCAATTTTTGCTATCGCAATGAGCAATTTATAGGGGAATTTCCAGACGCAAACATTAACTATGACACTTTCTTAAACCGGAAATGTGCTACTGTCGATAGATTTTAAACACTTCATTTGTAAAGGAAAATCTATGGGAAGGCCAATTATACTTACAGAAAATGTCGTTAATAATATACAGCAACGAATAAATCAAAGTCCAACAAAAGTCCGTATCAAAGTTGTCTGCTCAAACGGGTATTTTTTTTGTCAAGTCCGTGCGAATATTCTCAAATTTTAGTTTTTGTCTCTAAAATATATTTTAGGACCTGGGTTGCAGAAAATCCTCATACACTTGTAGAAACCGTTTTAGATCCCTTAAAACTAGGCGTTTGGGTAGAGATATCAAGAAGACGTATAACAGGGCCTCTATTTTAGAAACATTTTTAAGACAGTTACATGATGATGAGTTACAAAGGGTGTCCCGTTTACGTTTCAAAAAAACTTGTGTGCAAGTTCCTCATGGAAAAATAATGGGGGTAGTTCATGTAACGTTTCTTTCTTAGACGCCTTGTTTTTGAGATACAGTGTATTGAAGTGTGTTACTTTCCAAATGGTTTTCCTAAATTATCTTTAAATCGGCTAAAGATAAAAATTTCAAAATTTGTATACGAGTAAACATCAAGAATAATAAGAATAATTAAGAATAATGTGTAAACGGTTTCTTTCTGAAAAGCAGTGTCGTCGATACAGGTAATAGAGGGGTACAATCGAAAAAAATATGTTAAAAGTCAAAAGGGTCTCACCGGGTTTCCACGTGAAATCTGCACTGGCGTGTTTTTTAACAATGGTGTCTTCAGTGTGTTGCTTGTCGATAGAAATAACTTTTGACCAATTATCAGAGCTCTATCTTTGCTCATTTTTAAAAAAAAATGGGGTTGCAACCCTTAACTTCAAAATCATTTTTCTATAAAACTATGATAGATATTTGAATAAATCCAACGGCATATGAAAGCTACTGATAAAAATTATATTGCATATTTTTTTCATGGTTTTTCAACTATATAAACAGTGAGAAAAAAAAATATTTAAAATGAGGGGTGGTTTTTTGTGGCTATTTTTCGAGATACACTAACCAAAAAAATCACGTATAATCAGTGAGTCTTAAGCTACAATGCATAGCAGTTACATAGATCTACGATGGGTGGATCATATTCAAAATAATCATTTTATGTTGCTAGGTACAGTATTGTGAACTAATACTTGTTAGAATTTTATAATATACCACGACAGTGATGTGTGAGATCTTTGTGAAGTTGCAATATTTGTGTAAGTTTTAACTGACGTATTACACTTACAGATGTTATATAAAAAGATATCGGTATCCGATTTTGTCATAATTAGTCTGAAAATTAAATCTTTATAGTATGCCTGTAGACTCACAATGGTACGAATATTGTATCCCAATGTCACCTTGGAACAAATGGAACAAAATCAATTGCGCGTGCGCAAGCTAACAGCTGATCCAGTCAAGCAGAGGTTAAGTTCTACATTGTTCATGGGTGAATGATTCGTTTCTATATTTTAAAAATAATTATAAATAAATATTAAATATGTGACCGAAGATTTTATTGTATGTTGAAAATTAAAAAAATCATTATTGTGAAGACTGGTTAAAATATTCGACATTACATATATGTACTTTTCACATCAATTGAAGCTATAATATGGCTAGAGAGTATAATATTCGGTTGGATATAATTTTGCATATTTTTTATTTTGTTAAATTGGAAAATCCAACAATTTTTTTTTATTTCGATTAATACATTTATTATGTATACCAAAAAAAAAATTGTTGGAAAATCCAACATTTTTTTTTTATTTCGATTACGTTAATACATTTATTTTGTATACCGATATTGTCTTCCATTTTACAATAATATAAAGGCTTTAACTTTAAATATACATTTAATAAACTCTAGGTAATATTAACCAAGGAATTAAAAAATGCAATAATATACAGGGTTTTCCAGTTAAAATAACAAAGTAAAGTAGCGCTAACGCGAAATGGACCAATCTGTAAAACTAAAAATATTTTCTTTACATGGCCTGGATGATTCCAGGCAACTTTTATTAAAACCATTTTTTTATGGAAACACTGTAAGTACCTAAATTTTTGATATCAAAAAATACTGTTTGAATTCACATTCGTGATTTTTTTTGAAAAAAAAAAAAAAAATTGATTGGCTTGTTTTACAACTTTTAACACTTAGAATTTCATTCCATTATAAATAGATCGACAGTTAGATAAATTAAAGGAATAATTACGTAATTTCCAAACTACTTTCCTTTGTACTTTTCAAAATGCTCCAATCCTTCAGAATACCTACAAAGTATTCCCACCGCTGCCTTTACATCCGGTATTAATCCGCATCCATTACGTACCTACTAAAGTATGCAGACCGTAATATAATTGAATTGGTCGCCGGAGTGGCAAGTCCAAAAGTTTATTTAGTCTGAAACTGGTTTTTGCCAAAGCCCCTTAGAAGCTGCGGGGTAAAAGCAATTCTCTATGTGAATTACCTGGAAATTAACCGTGAACGGCTTTCGACTCAGAACAGAGACCAAGAGCGGGCGGCAGCAACAGGAAACATGCAGCACAAGCACTCATTACCGACCCCGGCCCTATCAGGACCTGTAAAATTACTGGTAAATTCTTCTGGCCCCGAATATCAGGACTGTTCTGAATCGAAATGCGATATCTGCTTTTAGTCGAGGAGTTTTCGGTGGAAACATTTTTGAAACTAGGTATGGTATCAAGAAATTGCGACAAATATGAGTTTCTGGAAATACTTATATCGTTGCCAGAGCATTTTGCGCAAAATACAGGTGTTTCAAAACTAGGTAGAATTTATTAGTAATCAAAATCGAAACTGCAAATCAAAACTTGAAATTAATAATAATCACTCAAAACTTATTGAGAATCTCTGGAATCGTACTTGTTTACATACTACATAAACAGAGGTGAATAGTTATGGCCATAAATGGTGTGTCGACCACTTTTTTTTGTAGTAAAGAGAAAAATTGCTAGTTCAATTTTAGTTTTCACCACGGAAGCGTGGCTATCATTGTGAAAATCATTGCTAAACAAATGTGAAGTGATTTATTTTTGTCATTTTAACTCTGTTTTCTTTTTGTGAAAGGACAGTGTCTGTGCATGCATGTGGTGTGTGCATTAATAAGTGAGAATAAATAAATTAAATTACAGTAGCAATAAATTATTTAATGGACATGGTTGTAAAAAACTGTGAGTTAGTTGCACGTATTTATGTACAGCGATTCAGACAGGCATGCACCACTTGCAAACAGAGACGGGACTATCGGTCGAATAAGCGGATCCAAAACCATTTTCATCGTATCCGTGTGGGTATTAAAAAATATTTCTAAACGCCCTACAATACAAAATGCGAGAGGTGTTTCGCCGAGGCATTTTGGTGTACACATTGCGGGTATTTCGAGACATTTTCTCGAACTCTGAGGCATTTTGATACATTTGGAGGTATTTTGTGGTATTTCGGGGCATTTTGGGGTATTTTCTCGAATTTTGAGGAATTTTGGTGCTTATTCGAGTCATTTTGAAGCAACTTTTGTATTGTGCCCATGCGCGTAATAGTTTGTCATTCGACATCAGGGCGTCAGGGTGACCAATTAGGCTCATGGGTGTTGAAAATTGTACCTTAGTACCTTAGTGGCATTTGTTTGACTGAAGGCAAGAAACAAGGTAAGTAACTAACCACCTATTTATTTATAATAGCAGTGGCGAAGAAATTGATTTGTTTGAGGAATAAATAAGTATGTATTAAAAGTTTTATTTTTTAACTGAATTTAAGTGTATCCTAAATAAAAAAATTTTTTTCAAAAAGTTTACGTTTATGTCATTGCTCCTTGGTTTCCATTTTTACATACCTATATGTATGGTCTCCAAGTTATAATTGTAACGGCGTTAGAGAAAGTACAGCGAAGGTTCTTTAAATCCGCAAGTTTCATATTGGATGGGATTTATCCAACCAGAGGGTATTCACAAGACTTATTATTGAAACGAATTGAGATGAGCAGTCCAATTAGAAGGAGGATTATGAATTCTATAATTTTCCTATATAAGCTTGTTAACAATGGTATGGATTGCATTATGCTTACCTCTGTTGTTAGCTACAGAGTTCCTACAGCCAACGCTAGATCTAATAATTTATTTGTTGTTTCCTACTCCCGTACTAATATTTTGCAGTGGTCTCCCTTGTATATGATGCTAAGAAATTACTGTAACATTGAAGAACGGCTGGATATATTTAACTGTACGTTTGCGGATATAAAGCGTGGTTACACAAGATTTGTATTTTATTCTTATAACTCATTTTTATTTTTGTCTTTATTTTGTAATATTGTTATATTATTGTTAGTTATCTTATATTGTTTTGCCGTTGTTTTTTAACTATTTTTGATGTTCTATTCTGTTTTTATTGTCATTCTTTATACCATTTTGCTGTTTATTGTAATTATGCTAGTCTTAAGTTACATATTTTCGGTTTTTATTCATCCTGTAAAAGAGTTCTCATCCCGTTGGATGAATTAAATAAAATAAATAAGTAAATAAATAAATAAATAAATAAATAAAAACAAATCATTTTTCCATTTTTCTTATTTTTTAAATATTTTTTTTTTAATCATGGCAAGTTATTGCTGTCTGCAACGATTATTCTACCTCCGTATCAAAAAATAATAAAAGAGCTGCAGATTTGTTAAAATAGTTTTTATTGAAACAATATGAATTGCATATTTACAATGTTTCAAGATATAGAGTTATTCACGTGCGTGGTTTAGAAACTCTACGTATTTTTCGTTTTTAAAAAGCAAATTAATTCCCTAAAAGAAAAATTATTATTCATCCATAGTTTTAAAGTTGGCTATCTTTCTCACCAATTTCTGATTTCCCTTCTTTTTCATTCACCGTCACTGATACAAGTACTTTTTTTCTGTATTCCATATTTACTTACCTAAAAATGATTATTTTTATGCATAAATAAGTTCAGAAACTAAATCTACTTACCCGTTTGAATATTTTTTCTGGCACTTAATATGTGTTATGAATTCGGACGAGTTGATGTTTAAAAACCTCATAGTTCAACCTTCTATATATATTCCCATTGTCCAGTTTTTAGTGCCTCATTTTTTCACTATTTATTATATAACAATGGTAAGTACTACAATTAAGACAGAAAATTCTGGTATTTCTGGCATTTATTTACTGTTTATGTTCTAATGATTAACCACTCCTGACAAAGCTTCTACCCCAGAAATAACTTAACACATTTAATTAAAATCTGCTAGTGTTAAACTTAATTAGATGTATATTTATCAAAACATGCTCTTTGCATTAGAAGAAAGAAAAGATTATTTGATATAATTTAGAACACTTTGTTCAAAATCTAAATCATGCAACTACTCAAATGAACAAGTCTCATTACACTGTCTTTGATAAAGCAGTTGGTAAGTCTTCACAGCTGCGCCTTTGGTAAGAAGAGGTGTACTGCCTTAATCTACTTGATGCTGGTTCTTACATTGTGTTTACTTTGTCATTTTTAAAAATACCACATGCTAAACCTGGATAAAAACATTCGAGGAAATATGTTATCCTCTGGGATACGTCAATAGGTAAGCTTGAAATATTCTTCAAGGACTGTTCAACGTCCACAAATAACTAAAGGCTAAATGCGTTAAATTTACATAATCCAAGATAGAAAATCAACTTTAAGCAGTATCATCTGAGAATTTAAGGTTTGGAGATAAAAAAAATATATTCATTACTTTTGAATAAATAATTAGAACATACAATTTAATTAGAGTAAAGTGCATGCAAAAATACTTTTACTATCTTGCTTAATAGTAATAGAACATTTTTTTTGTGAAACGACGTCGAATGGACAGTCGAATTTACTCACGTACGAATTACGGGTACGTCTGAATTGAACAGAGATTGGACTGCTGAGTTTGGCTTTTACCGGGCATTACGAAATTACTAAATATCGAGACATTTAACCCTCCTCTAATCCATTTAAACTATATTGTCAGTCATCAATTTACCTCTTCAAAATGAACGAAACGACTCCTAACTTTTCTAATGCCTGCATAAACCTAAAAGGAGTAAACTATAAAATTCAATATGAAATATATAATAAATAGCCCTATTGTTTTACATATGGAGTTTCTTAAAATAATATTAAACTGAAAGAATGATGATGTATTTAATGGAAGATTTAGAATTACATTTATATCGGCAATTGTCTTTTCTTGTTATATTGGTAGCACCAATAATGTAGTAGCTGTCAGGCGCCTAAGGGAAATTTACAATACAACAGATAACAATTGTTGATATTGATCTGATCTGTTGACGCATCATAAGCTAGAATTGTTTAGGTCTGTGGCAATCACATAATCGATAGTGCTTTACACTTGCTTGCAAAATTGCACAAAATTCGTCATCTAACGTCAAAATGAAGTATTTTGTAGGACAGAATAGTGTGTGTCAATAAAAGTTTTATACTGTGCAAAACGAAAGCAGTGAATATGTGTAATTTTGCATTTAACAAAACTATTGTAGAGGTCAAAAAAGGAATATGATTCGCAAAATTTTTTTAAGTAGCTCTTTATTTTTAAAACAAATGTTTGTAGACAAATACCCTTTGAGTAACTGTGTGCGATTTTTAGGAATTGTTGTACGCTAGCATAGTAACATCAATACAATAAACTAGGTACTCATATAACAAAAGCGTAAAATTAAGAGATTATCTGACCTAAAAAAATTCTAGTACGCCATATTGCATTTTTGCACCATTAGATGAAGCATTAAATTTCGAGTTCAAATATGTAGAGTACTTGGGTAGAGGGATTTTATTAAGAGACAAAAAAGGTCGATATTAATTCGATCGTAGTAACCATGAAAAACAAATGAACATTTTGACATTTCTGTTTAAAAGTAAACAAACTATAACATACTCCTGTAAATAAGATGTGTTTAATATTTGTTTGTAATGACGCAATAGTCAATAAGTGGTGTAGCCATATGAGTAACTAAATAAGAGAGTTTTATTCTGTGTATTCTGTTGACAACAGCGGCAGAGTACCGCCATCTGTAGCTGGTGCAGCAATCGACACACTCGGAAACCACAGACCATAAAATAATTAAGGAAACTGCATTGGAAAACACAATTAGAGTAACCATTAATTCTACTATCTAATAGATGTCGCTGCACCATAATGGCGGTAAATTTAAATGTAACAAAATACACAAAGAATAAAAAGTGTTTCATAAGTAATAGATCACAAAACAGCTATTAATAGTTTAAGTTAATCATTGAAATTAACGTGAACCATTAACACCTGTTCCATGACCCATTACTTATGAAATACTTTAATTATCACTTGGTTAAATGAAAAAGTTAAAGCAGTGATACTTAAATGTGTGACAAAATTCATTTTGTTATGAATTCGAAAATATTTAAATATCAAAAAAATGTACAGGGAGACTCTTGTAATTATTATTTTTTAAAGAAACCATTAAAAACTGCAAATTTTAAAGAATTTGAAAGAATTATTTAGATACATTTGTTTCGAAGTAATTGGTTTTCATCAGTACGATGTAATATACTATACTACTAGCAAATAACAATTTTAAACATATGCATTTCGGTTTTTTAAAAGGTGGAGGTGAAAAATCATTCTAAATTGAAGTTTGGCAGCTCGTACAATGAAAATTCTGTAATGTTACGTTAACAATGTGTTTTGCTGAATGTTGGATACCATCTGAGGATTCCGAGGTAATATTATTACAATTAATAGGTGAACTTGTAGTTGATCCTAAAAATAATGTTGCCACAGCACTTCCTATTACTGTTTTTTAAACATTTTTTACTCAAAATGGTCTTCACAAAAATAATGATCTGTTTGTCGGAGTAAATTCTGGTTTACATAATTTTCGAACTGATTCTATCCACAGTAATTGTCTGTCTTTTGTCACAACATTGACGTTTAGTTCTACCAGGTAAACTCATTTCGGATTAAAAAAAAACGAATAAAAAACAGTAAGGCAGTTCAGACGATTAATAAATCCCTTATTATGTTAATCTAAAACAAAACAAATTTATTAATGTATAAAACGCCGCAACCTACCTGAAGTCCTGAAGATAAACTATAACCTCAAACGTCAAACATTCTACGTTGATTGAAATATTTCAGTCAAAGCATTATATTTCTGTTGGAAGATTGGAATTCCAGATTCGATCTGTGGTTGCAGATTTCTGTTTAACAATTTCTATAAAGGACAATGTTTTGCTGCACCAACGTGAGATGGCCTCAGTGAATGCATGCTCCGTCCGCCCTATCCAATAAAAGCTTCTTATTTATTTACTCTTATGTGTATACCTCAAATTTGAACGAGAGTTTTTCATATTTTCATGTCGATGAAGACCATTTTGAAATAAAACTACGTATGTTAAGAATAAAAAAGTAATATAAAAATAATTGAAGTATTTACATGAAACGTAGTTTCGAAAACTGTTCGACTTCACATGCCACATTTTAAACTTCCCCGTCGGCAATAGAGTAAACCAAATATTAATTTCAATTATTGTCAGTGCAAATAAGCCCCTACGTACATTAAGCGTGAACGGTACGTCAAGGAGACGATTCAAACAAGTCAAAACCTGAATGAAATATGAACTTTTGGGTAAATAATTGCCGCCTCCGTTGCGGCGGCAATTGTCAGGAAGGAAGTTTGTTAATTAATATAAAGTACCTTTATTCACTTATTTACTCAACAATTCCAAATTGTCTTTAAGTACTGCATTAAATGTTTCCCATTTACCATTAAATGCTCTGCGACCGAGAGGGAAGTAAGATTAAGAATAGCAAGAGCGGCGGTAGGCATAGAGAGTTAACAGCACACCGGCACAATTAATACCTTCAGCTTTAATTTGTTACCGGCAGTTTGTTCCGCAAGAATATGTAAACTCATAGCGTTAACGTCATGTTTTCAAAATTATAGACTTGCGGTTTGCCTGGGAATTTTAACGGAGCTAATTTGGATGTAAGGGGGAGACGTTTCACCTGTGAGAAGGAAGATTTGTAGAATTATTGTTAATGATTTACACCAATTCAAATTGGAAACGGTGGAGAAAACTGCTATTTATAAATGAATGATGGAAGGGATAAGAGCTATAGTGTTATTAAATGTGAAATACGTGTTTTGCAACAGGTGTACTGTGTCCATCTAGGGACTGCTTTTATGAAAAAATATCGATATTCAGTGAAATTGAAAAAAGTATATCATAAATTTGTACCATCTATTAAATGAATCTTCTCTATACAGGGTGTGGCGTGTATAATCTATAAAAATTAAACTGCAGCTTCTTAACGATATTTGTAATAGAAAAGTCTTATACGAAAAAGTTAGCGTTTTTATTTCAAGTTCAATTATGGATCAAAATATTTTCTCTGGAACGGACCTGTCCGTGTGCTGTACGATGAGTTACGTGCTGTAGACCAGCCGCGTAAATAAATCGTCGTTGAAAGATAGAAAGATACTTCTAAATTTTTGGGGAATTTTTCAATGCAAAAGTACAAGAAAAATAGATATTAAAAAAAACTAATATTTTCATATTATAATAATTAATAGTAATTACTACCTTAAATGCAATGTTGTTACTGCAAGAGTTCGCAAACAAAACCACATCCGTAACCATATGTAGTTACCAACTGCGTGCACTAAACAAACTCCATTAAAATATAGAACAAAATAAAATAAAACTTACCATTTCTACATACAGGCATGGCATCGACGCACTCAATTTTGGCGAATATTTTCCCAAATTCCAGGTATTCTAATTGTGTCAGCAGCTTCAAGTATACAGGGTCCCAATTCTTCCACCGTAACAAGTGGACTATTGTAAACCAATGACTCCAAGTGACTCCAAAGATAAATATACATTGGAGTTAGATCGGGTGACCGAGGTGGCCAGGGCACAGAACCAAAAAGTGAAATCCATCGCTGAGGAAACATTTCATTCAAAAGTGTCGTTACTTCTCGAGTACTGTGTGGAGGAGCCTCATCTTGAAGATAAAACATGCATGCCCGAACTTGTAATGCCACATCGTCCAATAATTACAAAATAAAAACTTTTGTCTGGAATGTTTCACTTTTTAACAATGATGGGTCTATGGACGATGCCTAATATTTAATAATTAAGTGAATATTGAATTCAATCAAATACAAATTCAGTTGACTGCACATATTTTTTGACAATGTAACCTAATCTTCTTTTAGTATTAACTAGTATTAGATTATACCAATTTAAATTATAAGGTTGCATCTCGGGTCGCATAAAATCATTTCTAAAGACTTTTCTATTACAAATATCATCAGGAAGCTGTAGTTTAATTTTTATAGATTATATACGCCACACACTGTATAACCCTAAATTTATTTCAAGTCTTAGTGTCGCAATACCAAGTTATAAATAATTATATACAGGGTGGTCCGAATTTTATGTAGGAACCTTCGAGGGCAGATAGATCTCTTTAAAATAATAGGTGTTTGCCTTATAAACATAGGTCTGGAACGGCACCGTTTTAGAGATACAGGGGGTTGAAGTTGTCAAAAAAAATTGATTGTTTGTTTATATCTCCGGAATCTATTAACCCATCTCAATAAAATTTGGTACATATAATGTATGATAGTAGGCTTTATATTCCCTGAAACATGAGCTTTAAAGGTTCAACCAGTGGTGTACAACTGAACAAGGGTCATTCCCTTTTTTACAAAAAAAACCTACGCCACTGCATTTTTTACATATCATTGTAACTGATTTATATTCTAATGCACAAAATACGTAAAAAAGGTAACTTTATTTTTTTCCCTAAGATTCGCCGTTCTCAAGTTATTCATACCAATACAATCCTCTTGTGGCAGATACTTCTAACGGTAATATTACAAGAATATTTGTTTATGTTTAAAAGTAAGTGCAATTTGTAAGCACATCAACAACATTATTTACACTCCTTTCTACACCACCTGTGAGGTAGTGCGCGATATAAAATCAAATGCAAAAAATCAATTTTTTTTAAAACCTCAACACCCTGTATCTCTAAAACGGGGTCATTCCAGACCTATGTTTATAGGACAAACACATATTATTTTAAAGAGATCTATCTACCCTCGAAGTTTCCTGAATGAAATTCGGACCACCCTGTTTATAGAGATATTTCCTTATTTTAGAATTTTTCTAAAATTTTTGAGACTTTACAACATAATAAAATCCCATGACAACTTATTTCGCCACGTCAATATGGCTTCATGCAAAGAAAGTCAGTAGTAAAGTTTTAGTTAATATTATTTATATTAGATTGGCCAAAATATATTCCTTATAAAACTAAAAAGTTTCGCCTCTTCAGACGCATTAAGTAATAATTTCACTTCGAGGTCGTTTTATCCCACATTGCCTGTTCCACAAGGTTCCAATTTGGGTCTAATATTATTTTTATTATTAGGCATTAGAATTGTTATTATTATTATTATTATTATTTCGAAATTCGTTACCTTATGAGCATGTTATTTGCCAATGATTTTAAAATTTTATTTTGAAATCAATTATCCTGTAGATTTCGTGAATTTCCAACAATGCATCAATCAAAGCCTTCATGGTGTGAGATAAATTGTCTAAATCGTGATTTATATAATCACAAAACTAATTTTACCATTTATGACGATTCCACTGGTAATAATGTTGAAATATTTAAGGATTTGTGTATAAATTTCTAAAAGTGAGCTACTTTTAGAAATTTTCTCCAAATTATCTTAGTAGATCGATTTAATTTTGAATCATTGAAAACTAGACGCAATATAAAACTAATTTAATATATCTAATAACCTTTCCAATTGCAATGATGATTGTCCTGAATTTTTGAACAAATTATCCCACAAAACAGTATTTTTATCCCTGCACAAAAGCTCTCTAGATATTATGATATTAAGTATAACACTCGTAATAGATAAGGCCATGGTCCTTTATTGTAATACAGTCTATCTTTACATTTGATGAAATTTGGAAGAAAAAATTGGGTTATTCTTTTATCCTGCGGCTGGCCTATGTGAAAGACTTGATTGGAACTGTGGAATATGAAAATGATAAATTCCAACTAATCGAAATTTCACATAAACCGTTGTATTGATCTTTTCTGACGCGATTTTAAAAAACTGATTCTAATAAAAAAATAGTTTACTAATGTTCCTCCAAAATTGCCTTGTATTTGTAAGTAACTCAAAATAAGAAAATCAAATTAGTTGTCAATTGTGAAAGAATTTAAAAAGAAAGAATTTTTTTCATTTAAAATTTTAATTATTTTTGCTTTGGTACAGAGTACCACTCTTTGTAGTTTACTTTTATTTGTTTTTTATTTATTATTAATTAAATCATTAAAGTTTATATAAAGTTCATCATCAAATGAAAAATGTAAATTAATAATTTTAAAATACTCATTTTTAAAAGACATCTTCCACATTTTTGCATCTCTAACCGAGGATAATCGGACTATGTTTGGAGAATTATATTTTTAATCAACAAATGTTCGCTCAAACTCAATAAATAACTATAAACTAAATTATGAACATCGTCGTTAGCTTTAAAATATCTTGTAAACACTACTTGTTTGTTTGCCAGGAAATATATTTAAAAAGTGCTATACCTATACATATAGGAATATTCAAGAAACCATCGGAGTGAAATTTAATTTTGGTCCACCTTGTATGCAATGCTCAGCACCGCGTTATGCATAAAATCATAAAACAACATAAGGTTGAGTGGTCAAGGGAATTGCATCATACATAAAAGGCCCTGGACCCTTTGAAATTCTCTTCCTCCTGCTGTAAAAGAAAAGGGGCCATGCTTATGTAGTGCGGTTACGATTCCTTGGTTTCTGGTGGCAACTCTTGGGGGAGGCCAGACTTTATACCTTTATCCCCAGGTGAAACCCCTGAACCGTAAAATAAATCCATGACAAAAAAAAATAGCATAGTGGCGAGAATTCAAATTACTACATTATATTAGATATGTATATTTTTTATCATTTGAGCTACTGTTTTTTGTTGTGTTTTATATTGTATCTTTTGCATAATTCATCTTTATACAGGGTGTTTCCTAGATAGATGTAATGATTTTAAGGGGTGATAGGTGGGGCTATTTTCTACCTACTGCACCACTTTTAGCTTAGTCCAAAGTTACCTGCTTTTTTGTTTTTAATTTTGTATTTTTTTCAACTCTACCCAAAAATTGACCTATGATTATTAATTGTACATATTATAATTGTGGTATAAAACTGAAACAGGATTATTCACCAAGAACGATGTTTGAGCCACTATAAAAAAATATTCCAAAATCAAGGTAACCTACGAAAAAGAAATCAATATTAAAGGACCCCGCACTTTTGTTATGTAAAAGTAGTTTCAGTTAAATTGGCTGAAATTTGTATAGGTTACAGCTCTTAACCTGTCGATCAAAAGTCTCCATTGGCACAATATCCTAAAGTTCATAGTTTTCGAGTTACGCTGACTTTAGAGCAATAACTCTGTATTCGAAGGGGTAAAAATGTTATTAGATATTTTTTGTTGTTTGCGTTTGCATTACCCAAGGTGTACCACATGGAGATTGCAAAATCGGTCCAACATCTCTTTGGGGTGGTTTTTTTACAAGGTCCCCTTGCCTTCCACCATCGGAGTATCTTTATTACCGTTAGTTCCCCTTGCCTCTCACTAATCTTAGTACGTCTAGATGCATGTATTTTATTTTCATGGATCCAATATCATCAATTTCTATGTTATTATATCTGTTGAGACTATCATTAATATAGTTTAACTAGACTTTGATTACTGATNTTTTCGAAAAATTACTTGAAAGAATGTCATAGCATGTGATGGATTCTATTCATCATAATATATTCATACCCAGGAGGAATCTTTCTGAAAAAAAAAATCATAGAAATCGCGCAGGTCAGTTAAATTTTACAAAAGTGGTCCGGATTAAATTTGAACATACTGTATATGTACATGTAAGTTGCAATAGTCTAGAAATTTAACACTTGTTTCTGTAGATTTTTGATAAAAAGTCGGTGATACGATTTTTCGAAAAATTACTTGAAAGAATGTCATAGCATGTGATGGATTCTATTCATCATAATATATTCATACCCAGGAGGAATCTTTCTGAAAAAAAAAATCATAGAAATCGCGCAGGTCAGTTAAATTTTACAAAAGTGGTCCGGATTAAATTTGAACATACTGTATATGTACATGTAAGTTGCAATAGTCTAGAAATTTAACACTTGTTTCTGTAGATTTTTGATAAAAAGTCGGTGATACGATTTTTCGAAAAATTACTTGAAAGAATGTCATAGCATGTGATGGATTCTATTCATCATAATATATTCATACCCAGGAGGAATCTTTCTGAAAAAAAAAATCATAGAAATCGCGCAGGTCAGTTAAATTTTACAAAAGTGGTCCGGATTAAATTTGAACATACTGTATATGTACATGTAAGTTGCAATAGTCTAGAAATTTAACACTTGTTTCTGTAGATTTTTGATAAAAAGTCGGTGATACGATTTTTCGAAAAATTACTTGAAAGAATGTCATAGCATGTGATGGATTCTATTCATCATAATATATTCATACCCAGGAGGAATCTTTCTGAAAAAAAAAATCATAGAAATCGCGCAGGTCAGTTAAATTTTACAAAAGTGGTCCGGATTAAATTTGAACATACTGTATATGTACATGTAAGTTGCAATAGTCTAGAAATTTAACACTTGTTTCTGTAGATTTTTGATAAAAAGTCGGTGATACGATTTTTCGAAAAATTACTTGAAAGAATGTCATAGCATGTGATGGATTCTATTCATCATAATATATTCATACCCAGGAGGAATCTTTCTGAAAAAAAAAATCATAGAAATCGCGCAGGTCAGTTAAATTTTACAAAAGTGGTCCGGATTAAATTTGAACATACTGTATATGTACATGTAAGTTGCAATAGTCTAGAAATTTAACACTTGTTTCTGTAGATTTTTGATAAAAAGTCGGTGATACGATTTTTCGAAAAATTACTTGAAAGAATGTCATAGCATGTGATGGATTCTATTCATCATAATATATTCATACCCAGGAGGAATCTTTCTGAAAAAAAAAATCATAGAAATCGCGCAGGTCAGTTAAATTTTACAAAAGTGGTCCGGATTAAATTTGAACATACTGTATATGTACATGTAAGTTGCAATAGATTCGTTTAAAATGCATTTTTCTATAAAAAAAAATACACAGACAAGTCAAAAACAGATTTTTTTTGTTTTGTTTTTCAATTTAGTTAAATTTCATCATCAACATATACCCGTCATTCCAGAAAATATACTTGCCCAAAAAGGAAAATTTATTTTTTATTATACTTACCTAATTAATTACTCATAAATTTCTTAATTAAATTTTACTTTTTTTAAATGCATTACCTAAGTTAATTCGAAAAAATTACATTTTTCTAAAAATTCTATCAAATGAACTCAGTGTTCCTCTATACCAAAAATCTAGGTATGCAAAATATATTACTGACATATAGATAGATAGGTTAATAGACAGTTAAATATTGAGGGAAACAACTTCTCTATCGGCTACGTGTTGTAACTGACATTGAATTACACCAGCAATATCTAGTAAATTTTATTGTATTATTGTTGCTCTAACATCAACGCTAACAAAGACCGACACGTAAAAATACCCACGGCATCTAAGACCTTACTATTTCTACATTACTTAGGATTGCTTTTTCAAATGGCTTTCTTGCAAATGGATTATAAAAAAAAAATCAGTTATTTAAATTGACCTCCACCAACTTCTTAGTAATTGATACCCAAAACGATACCTGAATTACCAAAACTGAACACTATTTTTTTAAATCTCTTGCAAGAGTTGATGTTGTGATCGAGGTTGTGATGGTTGGGATGAATTAAATAGAAAGAACTAGGTACAGGTTCTTCCTTTAAAAATGTTCATGATAATAATCTTAGACGCGACTTTAAACTTCCTTATCCTTTTGAAATTCAGAATAATACCTATGTGATATATCATATTTTGACCAATCAAAATTCATAAGAAACGAGATCTAAAATGTCAACGTTTCTGGTGTACCACTCCATTAAATTCTGAATGTCATGAATTTGCACCGAAAACAATCTGTTCGCATCGTAATTAATATCAGATGACATTAGTTAAAGAATCTGGGTCGTTTGTGTGTATCTAGTTAGCGAATACGTAAATCAGTTTTATGATGCATAAAAGTGGAGGTTTCTCGTGAAGACATAAAATATTTTAGTCCCCAATGACATTAATTATTATTAAGGTAGCAAAGAAAACCATAATATATAATTTTACGTGTAGTGTGACAAGATTGAAATTTTACTGACATCGTTCCAGATTATATTTAAGCATTTGTAATTTTTAATTAAGTAAATATAATTACTATAATACCTATTACCTCACGCGCATCTTACAATTAGGTATTCTTAAAAAAATAATGAAAAGTGCCACATGTGACTTAAGAATTTGAAATATTACGGCACTGGAAACTGATCCACTGTAAAACCTGAACTCGCACAATGCGAACGGCATGGCGATGTGATAAAAACGGACAAAAACTTTCGCAAGGAAAGAAATATGTAAATAGAATTTTATCGCACCTATTTTATATCGGCAAATTCAACTGCTTTTGCCTTTATTAATTAATAAAATTAATTTGTGTTTTTAAATAATAAAATCATTTGACATACCCGATGTTACAACAATTGTTCAAAATTTTATCCACCAATGTGTAAACACATTTGGGTCCGTTGTACTCAGTTTCTACGAACTAACACAAATGTTGTCTTGTTTCACCATAACACAAATGCTTCACCATAAATTAAAACGATATCCATCAACTCCGAGTACACGCAAACCATTTTTGACACTAACTACCCATTTTTGACACTAACTACTAAAAACCTATTGTAAACACCACAGATAACAGGTAAATATCGCAACGACGATTGCAAAATCCGAATTCAGTATTCGGAGTCGCTGAGGCCACGTGGCGAATGACGCTAGAGACTACAGTTGTCCAGCTATGTAGTGGTTGAATGTACTATAACTTCAATATTTTTTTTCTCGGAAACTATAAGCATTTTACAAAAAATTGTTTTACGATATTGATTCCATTTCTCATGCTGCATCTATTCCCAATTTTTTTTTGGATAAGTTGTGAATCACCCTGTATAGATATAAACGTAAATCAGATACATCCAAAAATAATATTTATTTCCTGTTCAAACAGTCCTCTAGGTTATTATTATTAAGTAACGATTTTCATATTTTAGGAATGTTAAGAATCGAAATAACTTATTTCTGTAAGGTACCTACTCATCACATATTTTGCATTATTAAGTATATTTACTTTTCGATAATTTACGGCTTCAAGTTACCAAAAATTTATTTAAGTGTGTCTCTTTTTTTATACAGAGTGACCCAAAAGTTTTTAAACGTCAAACCTAACTTTTTGCACAGAACATAGATTTTTACGTGTCAATTCAGAGAGATCTCATAATAAGAAACCAAATAAAATTGCTATTTTCGAATCTAAGTTATAGGGTATTGCTTTCGTATTCAAGAATAGAATTTTTTTCGAGCGTCAGCGAAAAAAATCATTAGAGAAAGCAACAGTGACTTTGCAACTATGTATTAATCTCAAACTGCTTCGAAATATTGTTAGAAATTAATTCTACAGGGTGATTCCAAAATATGTAGCCAACCTTATAAGACAGAAACTAGAGGACAAAATAAGACTGTTTGAACGAAATTACCTACATATCAAAATGCACCCCTAACGAGTTACAGCCCCTTAAAATTTAAACAAAAAGTAAAAATACAAATTTCTGCTAAATGTCTTAAGATATTTTTTTCAAATTTGGCACACAATCAATGCCATGCTTTGAAGTGAATATCAATAAAATGCATTGACGGCATGGAGGTAATGTAGGGACTACCCCTACATTAGCCCCATGCCATCAATGCATATTATTGATATTCACTTCAAAACATGGCTATTTATTAGCATTGGTCGTTTGCCAAATTTGAAAAGAGTATCTTCAGGCACTTAGGAGAAATACGTATTTTTACTATTTTTTGTTTCGACTAGGGGTGCATTTTAGTGTCTAGGTAAATTAGTTCAAACCTCTTGACCTCTAGTTTCTGCCCTATAAGGTTGGCTACATATTTTAGAATCACCCTGTATATAATTTAATTTAAAATTATACTTGACTATAAAAAACAAAATCAAAACCCCACACCATACTCAGCCATCAAAAATAGAGGTCCTACTCATTTTTGAATGAATGTAAGTGTACAAAAATGGTCATGACTTAAATCAGTTAAAAAGGTTCAAAGAATGAAGCTAATAGAACCCCGTTTAAAAAAAACAACAGATAATTAAGACCGTTAACTTATTTTTGTCCACAGCTGTAGAGAATATGTATTCTCTATACATAACTGTGACTAAAGTCGAATATTTTAGATTTCAAAAAGACTAGAAACCAGGTTTCCACGAAGGCACTGGAAGTTGGGAGAATTAAAAAAAGCAGGTTTCTTGATAAAATAAAGTTTAACGGTCTCTTGGTACCCTCTGGTTGCGCCACTGCTCCATACAACATGGTACAAGGTGAACTTTTAGGACAGAATTTTCTAATATTGCCCCACTAAGACGTTTCCGGATCCGAGTACGAAAAAGCAAAGTTTGGTAATTCAAAATCAGTATCTTGAAAGTTAAAAGGTAATATCTCCCGAGATAATTTTACCGAGCGACTCATGGCCTATTATCCTTAACGTTTCTCGCATTCCAGTCCACTCCGTCCTGTCCAGGTCGGTCCCGAATGGTGCGTGTTTCTTGAGAGAAGTCGAGAGTGTATATATACATGCGTCCTTAGGGATACCGGGCAGGGGAACGTATACTCTCACAATATATATTCATTGTGACCCTCTGGGCGATGTTTTTCGGCCATTTCTACGCTCACCTGAGCACTGGCACACCCTGATAAAAAAAGCTTTAGCAGTTGAAACCTTTAGGGTCGCCTTTATGGTTCTACCCTGAATATTGCATACCTAACCATAGCATTATTTTATACGACCCTCAAAGCCGACTTATGTCCGGATTTGCATATGATAAAAGGCGCGCCTTAGTATTTTTTACAAATACTGTTAAATAATGGGTACAAATATATTTATTAAGGTGGCCGAACCCGTGTCACAAAACGATGGAATCTTAGCGTAAATTCAATGTTAAACATTTTAAACAGTTGATGTTATTAAATTTTCAAATGCAAGTAATAAGAAAAATCTCATAAACTTGTTAGACAAGTAGTTTTGAGGTCTGAAAAAATCTTTGAATGTGCAGGGGACTCTAACAAATACAATTTTGTAAAAAAAAAATCAGATACGGCAGTTCAAAAATTATTAAAAAAACACTCTTGCACGGCACTGGAAACTGGTCCACTCTAAAACATGACCTCGCGCACAGCAAAGCATGCAGTCGACGACCACCACGGTGGCAAAAAATAAAATATCATTCCCAAGGAAAGAAAGAAATGAAATTGTTATTATTAATTAATAAAATTAATTTGCGGTAATTTTATTATCTAATAAAATAATTTGACATACCTGATGTTACAACTGTTCAAAATTTTATACATTGACAAATGTTGTCTTGCTTCACCATAAATTAAACCGATATCCAACAATTCCGAGTTGCTCTACATGTAAGCCATTTTTGACGCTTCAAAAACTATTGTAAACACTATCGCAAAAACGTTAATACATATATACTAAAATCGGATTTCAGTATTTGGAATCGCTTGGCAGAGAGAGCGCATTGCGCGCAGCTCACAATGAGAATGACGCTAGAAACCAGCGATGTAAAAGTTGAAAATACTTAATTTCAAATAATACTTTTATCGGAAACTATAAGGATTTTACAAAAAAATTTTTACGATATTGATTCTATTTTTCATGACGCATCTATTCGGAAATTTTTTTGAATAATTTGTGAATCAGCCCGTATTGATATACGTATGTTAAATGTTACTTAACTAAATATAAATTTCCTTTAATGATAATTTTATACAGTGAGCGGCAAAAGTATGGAAAATATGTATTTAAAAATCAGATGTTCGTTATTTGAAAAATCGCTCGGACCTGTCGAATTATATTTTTAGTTGCGCATTTTCTGAAGAAATTTTCATTTATGCAGGGTGGCTTAAAAAAGTTATGTTATGTTTTGTATTTTTATATAATTCTCCATAGAATTCTGATAATTTTTTATGTAACATAACCTATACCTATCTTTAACCGTTTTCGAGATAATGGCGTTTGAATATAGAATAAGGAAAATTTTCAAAAATTTACCTGAGATTTACCCTGCTGGTTTTAAAATAAAACCACGTTTACTTTTCCATCTTAGATTTGTGTGGTTCACAGAAAGTTGCTTCAAATCAGAAAAATTCATAAGAAATAAGTGGTTCGGTGCTAAAAATTTGCAAAATAACCTGGCTCGTAATTTAAATAGTGACATTTAACAAAATCATATTTTATACAATAAAATTATGCGTTTTTAATTAAATTACCTCACTTATATTTTTTACATTCAAGTCATTGCGTCCTAATGATCAAAATAAATCATCGAACCACTTATTTCTTATGGATTTTTCTGATTTGAAGCAACTTTAGGTTATGTTGCATAAAAAATGATCAGAATTCCATGGAGAATTGAATAAAAATACAAAAGAGGTTTTCATTTAAATAAGTTGGCCTTGATTTCATAACTTTTTTTGGGCCACCCTGTATAAATGAAAATTGCTTCAGAAAATGCGCAACTAAAAATATAATTCGATGGGTGCGAGCGATTTTTCAAATAACAAACATCGAATAAATATATTCCATACTTTTGCCGCTCAATGTATAAGCTGTAATCTTTAGGTATAGATTTAAAATGTTATTTTTGAAATCATTAATGAATTAAAAATACGAACAAGTAGTCTAGTTATTGTCTTTTGAACGTTTAAAATTGTAAATTTACAAAAGACTCACATTTTGGTTAGTTACAATTTTTAGTTGTTATATTCGTTTATTAATTTAATTTTTTTATGGTATTGCGACAGGATGAACAATAAGCATAATTATATTTAAAACTGCTCGATATCCAATGATATTAAAAACGTGTTATAGCTCTGAAGATGGTGTAGAACAAGGCATTGAAATAGAAGTGAAATTAAGTTAATTTACATGAAAGTTTATGCGAATTTAGTTGTTTTAATTAACAAAATGAAATTTCAAATTTAATATTTTCGTTTTGAGGCAAAAATTGGATTTTCGTCTTCAAAGACAAACATTTTCTAGTTTTGGCTTATATGACTAGAAAAAATTATATTACAGACCATCACTTACGTAACAGGTATCATTATACCAAGTAGGAACAGGTATTCCGAATTTATTAGTATTTTTTACGAGTTCATACTTTTTTTGAAGGTCATATTTAGCCAACGTAATTTTCCCGATTCTAGGATTATTATTTGAAAATAAATTCAATTTAATTTTAAAAATAGACCAAAATCACAGCATCTGACTTTTCAGTGGGTACCAAGTAGGTACGCAAAAATACATTAGTGCTCTGTTTTCCACTAGTAGGACAGTGATTAATAGCAACATATCTAGTGTGTAGTTGTTTGATCGGCGAGAATCCGCGCGATGCAGTTAATGCGATGCCAAGTACTCCCGGGGGATGAACGTGGGAACACCGCTAACGCCGTCCCCCGAGACAGCAGCGATCGCAGGGCTCGGCACTATTTTGGCAACTACATTGTTTCGATTCATTTAGAGCTATCGAAAGGTTGTATACGACCGGTTTCGCTGAAGTGCATTTGAGTTGACAAGATATGTGTACAAATGCAAAAAATTGGTAAATATTTACCGAAATATTTACACAAGAAAATGAATAAATTGGACTCCAAATAATAAAACGTATAATTTTTAAGGGTGTATACAAAAATGTTTAAGGAATCGGTAGTGTAACGCTAGGTAGGAAAATATAAATGTGTATAGAGGGGTATAAACTCCCAAAGTATAACAAATGTTCGGTTACGATCGCTGGGCGCAGGGATGGTCCGATCGCAGTCAATTTTGTGTCGTTGATTAGGTTGAACATTTCTGCGTCGACTTTTCCAAGACATATAGGGCAGGGGGTGAATTTGTGCAAAGGGGCGCAAACCAATATACGGTTTTCACTCGGGTTTTCAAAAGCAAGAAAATAGAAAAATTGTAACAATGACTTGGTTGAGTGTTATTGAAATGTCGACAAAGATGTGCCGTTGGGTGGCTGTAGGGTTTTCGGGGGTCGAGTTGTTTTGTAATTTTGGGGGAAATAAACAAATTCATGTAGTATATACCAGTGACAAGTTGTTTTATTTTATCCATGATTTATTTCAAATTTGTCAAAAATTTACTTGGTGGCGAATTCTGTAATTTTTTTACATATGATCTCCCGAATTGCACAGGGCAAAAATTCATATAAACATAGGGCAGAGATCGCTTCGTTTTCGTGATAAAAAGTGCTGGAATTAAAAAAATAACATGTTTTTAATATCTGTTACAAAAATGTTTAATGTTATTTAAAAAAATATATTAATAATAAATATCTCGTTGTTAAAATTATATCTGAATTAAATGCATTTATCTAATTTCCAAAATATTCGGGAGCCTCGAAATTTTGGGGTTCTTAGATGGTATCTCCCGGCATCACATCTCTAATAAGTACTGAGACATATTTATGTGGCACAAGTTTTTTGGCTATAATTAGTTAATTCCCAGTTTTATCAGCCTACGTAAAAAATTTTATATTTTTTAAATTTTAACAATGTATCTTGAAAACGAAACGTTTTGTATTCTATTTGTATGAACTTTTTTTTTATTTTGAGATGTTCTTTCATGATGATAAACTTGGCATGTGTACATATAAACATTTGCCCCGAAGCTCCCATGATTTAAATATAGTGTCAGCACTTTCATAAAAATGCTGAAATTTTGAGATTATTTCATGTGGGAACAGGTACCGAAGGGAGCAACATATTTTTGAATAAAATATAACCAGCACACCTCAGGTCTACCACTGGTTCGAGAAGAGACTTAGCTTTATTCGCACATTGCGCACACAAAATTCCGCTTCAATATCTTCATTCGTTCAGAATATATTTAGCACTTATTTTTTAAAGTTTTACACCCTCCATCTCAAAAGCGAAAGGTTCAAGAAAGGCAAATGTTATGTAAGAAAATAAGGACAAGGGAAACCTCCATTTGTGAGAGTGTGTTGTATTATATCCATAAAATAGAAGATTATATTGTATCCAAAAAAAAAATATTAAGAAACTTGGAAGACTGCAAAAAGAGCATTTAAATACCATTCATTTTAGCAATGCTCAACTCTATAATGAGTAAATTATTAAAGGGGATGTCCTAACAAAACACCTTTAATTTGCATTGTAATTAAGCAGTTGGATCTTCAGTTGTGGTTACCATGACTTTTACATAAGTTTCGATAAAAATCTTAGTACCTACCTACTTAGTATTTTCAATAAATATTGCTTTAATCTAGTTTAAGCAGCCAATACAAAAAAAAATAAATAAATTATGATTGGTAAATAATGTAGGTAAATACCAAAAATACCCAAATCAAATCATAGCAGAAGTGTACATTACGTTACAAAAAAGCACAATATTCCTTAAAAACACTACTTATCTACTTAACTAATAGATACAATATAACTAAATACATTTTTGTAGCAATGACGCAACAATCGGCTTCTTCTATCCATCACCCACACTGTTATCACGTGTAACATTTCACTAGACCTTCACTGACTACAAAATTCACAATTATTAAGTATATAAGTATCTAATTTTGTAATTATTAAACTACTAAATAAATACAAAATACAACGCCCCCCAATAACAAGCGAATGTAGTTAACAGATTAACCGTTATCAACAACACACCTGATTTGGCGCTGCAAGCTGCAAGTTCGCCGGCTCCCCGACTTGTTTTTGCACCAAACCAGTTTTTTTATGGCACAGCCCACTTTTTGAATTTCAGGTGAAAAGCGCTGACGTTGCTTCTACAAGTGTTTCCAATCATGCGCAGTAACACCTGTGTATGTTAAAGACTGCTTATTTGAGATAAAACAACTCAGGTTAGTTTTTTTTTGGTGCGTGGAGTGTTGTGAATATTTATATTAATGTTGGTTCACATTTTTTACCATAGAAGCTTGTCGGTTTTCTAAATGTGGGCGATTTTGTGTTAAAGTGACAGGCAATAAATTAAAACGGAAGTTAATGTCGTAAGTTCGTTAAACTAATGATTACGTTAATTTAAATGTTAACATTTTAAGAATTGTCTTAAGACAATATTGTGTGTCTGTGTTTTATTTGGCTGAAGAGAGGCATCCAATTAACTAAGGTTTTGTTGATTTACTTGTAAAGGTAAGTAGATTTACTTTTATAACTGTCTTGTCAGATGTCTCGGTGCATCTCGTGGCAGCCATGGAATAACATAATACAGGAATAATGAATGAGATGTCACTTTAATACTGGGAGAAATAGGAACTTTATTTTGATATTTAATAGAAGCGGTATGCAATGTCAAACTACTGTTTTGCTCAGACTTATTAAAAATAAGAACAGAATATATAGGTAAATTACTTCAGTAAAATTATTTTTCTTATTAAATTCTGCAGATTAAAACCAATTCAAACTAGAAATGTTTTTGGTCATTAATAGCCCAGTCATAGACATGAAAGAGCCCGTTTCGGGAAAAAAATACTATTAGATGTTAAAAAAAATATAAAATATCAAAAAATCAACTCGAGGCTAGTTGGGAAACTTTGTTTTAACAGTGGTCAAAGTTATGGAAAAGTGGTTTTTTGACTCACGTAAAAAAGCTATTATTCATAGCGAAAAAAAGGTTATACAAAAAATGTAGGTATTAAATAAGCCTATAAAATGAGACAAGTCCGATTAAATTCCGATAATTTGTTTATGCACAAGAGCTCAAAAATGGTCGAAAATTGCCGTTTTTTTCAATTGCTAATAAATTAATGCAATTTTCATCGCAGACACTTGTAATTCAGGATTTTTTAGGCTTTTTACACCCTTAATAAATGGTACAAATTTCAGCCCGAAAGCTCCATTGGTTTGGTGTTGGCGAAATTCGTTATCTAAGATGCTATTTTCAATTAATTTTTCCCAAGCTCACAAGTGTTGTAGGGTTTCGATCATTAGTTGTTTTTGTACCTAAATAGTTGTATTGACATATGCATTTACTGAGAATTTAGTTTTTTAAATTTAATTGTTTAAAAATGACTGAAAAAATGTTAATATTTATTAAACTGTTAAGATAGGTAATTATTATAAAATAAAATAGTAACCTCTATACTTCCGTTTTCTTCGAATTAAAAAAAAACGTTGTGGTAACTTGATTAGAAGCTGAGATATATATATTTTTTATTTAATCGCAGTGACTTTAATTATTAATATTAAGAGCCGAAATTTGGAGAGAGTATACATTAAGAGCTATATTTTCATGTCCTACATTAATATTATGGTGAATTCAACTATTTAATTGCGAAAAGGAAGATATCGGTGATGCGTTCTATTACTTGGTCTAGAGAACGAGTGGGGAGAGCGAGACGGAGCATGCGCGCTTAACAATTTAATAAATATTAACATTTTTTCAGTCATTTTTAAACAAATTTAATTTGAAAAATTAAGTTGTCAGTAAATGCATATGTCAATATAACTATTTAGGTACAAAAAGAACTAATGATCGAAACCCTACAACGCCTGTGAGCTTGGGAAAAATGAATTGAAAATAGCATCTTCTTAGATAACAAATTACGCCAACGCCAAGCTAATGAAGCTTTTGGGCTGAAATTTTTACTACTTATTAAGGGCGCAAAAAGCCTCAAAACTCCTGAATTACAAGTGCCTGCGATGAAAATTGCATTAATTATTAGCAATTGAAAAAAGCGGACAATTTCGACCATTTTGAGCTCTTGTGCATAAACAAATTATCGGAATTTAATCGGACTTGTCTTATTTTACAGATTTATTTAATACCTACCTTTTTCGTATAAACCTTTTTTCTCTATGAATAACGGTTTTTTTACAAGTCTCAAAAAACCACTTTTCCATAATTTTGACCATTGTTTTAACAAAATTTCTCAACTAGTCTCGAGTTGATTTTTTGATATTTTGTTTATAACACGTTTCTGAACAATATTTCGCAGAGGAACTTCTAATAGTATTTTTTTTTCCCAACAAAAAGCTATAATGACAGTCCTATAATAGCAACTTCCGAACTTGCTTAAATTTAAGTGGTGCTCATTTAAAATCAATACCGAGATCAATACGCTCTAAAAAAGTACTTGAAAAGATAAACAATCAGTTATTTTTCTCAGTTTTCGCAAGTATTCTGCCACCAAGCACTTCGCCAATTAAATCATCCAATGGATAACCGCGCGATTTTTAAATTATGAACCTATCTCAAACAAAATCCAAATTGCGGGCCGTATTCAGAAACGTTTTAATCGCATTATTCCCAAAGGGATATTTATTTTATAATTCGACTACATGCACGCTGTTATCCTACAAATACGTATTAACAGCCGTATGCTACAATAAACCAAATACAATACATATTATTTTCACATTTCAGTTACTTTCATTGCGCGTTGTTTATAGGTGGGCGCTTTAGCGGTTTAATTTGGATTATGTGGGGGATACGTATGCATTACAAAATGATTGAAACGTTAATTATCCTAAACAAGGAAGGAAATATCATATTTTTTTTAATTCCTATTTCCCGTATTTTATAATAAATAGTTTACGATTATATAAAAATGTACCTATGTAAATTTGTTTCTATTATTTTCCGCGAAATTCCTTAAATAAATGCGATAGCTTCGATGTTCTTTGTAGCAAAGTAGTGATTAATTTGAAAAATATTAAATGAAGTTCATGTCATTTTTTTGCATAGAAAATTCTCCTTATTTTTTATTTATTTGTAGAACAAAAACTTAATTTGTGTGTCCAAAACGGGTCTGTCTGCAATTAAATATTTTACAACAGAAATTCCTTTAAAAATATAATCTTCCCTCGCGTTTTCATAACAATCCGAGTAATCTTTTAATAACTTGCCTATTTTTGCCTTTACTATTTTAAGGGTGTTTGTAAATAAGTGCGAAATATATTAGGGGGTGGCTGCGGAAGTTATTTTGTGAAAAAAAGTTCATATAAACGTAGGTCGAAATATGCTTCGTTTCCCAAATACAGTGTTTAAATTTTAATTTTTTATTTACTTTTATTAATTATTTCAAACAGTTTTTAAGATATTGAGTCGAAATTTGAAAAATGCTTTTAATGGATAAACGTTCATTTTCTGAGGTGATCCGAATATCTTTCTACTTGCACCTTTAACTAAATGATTAACAAAACCTACAATAAAATATGTTTCAGTTTTTTTCTCAAAAACGGTACACCCTAGGAAAAAAATTGTAGAGTTTCATTGAAAATTAATGGTGGATTTCTAAAAAAATATCAAAACGGGAAAAAGTCAGTGGCGTACTATTTTTTTATTAAAAAATCTTATGGCATTCTCTTACGAACGCCACTGGTGCAAGTAGAAATATTCGGATCACCCCAAAAAATGCAAATTTATCCCTTCAAAACGTTTTTCAAATTTCGAGTCAATATCTTTAAAACTCTGAAATAATTAATAAAAATAAATAAAAAACACTGAATCTCAGAAACAAAGCTTATGTCGATCTATGTTTATATGAACATTTTTCCATAAAATAACTTCGGCAACAACCCCCTAAAATATTTCGTACTTATTTACAAACACCCTCTATAATAAGAGTACACAATGGTATGAATAAGAAACTTGTTGGTTTTTTGGCTACACGCAAAAAAGTACATATCTTCAAACAGCTACTTATGAAAACAAAATAAACTAAAAAAGCGACTAAATTTCATTAAAAAAAAACCTTTTATTGAATTTTGTCTCTGCTTACTACTGATATATTAGATACCTTCAAATTTTTTTGTTTAAGGATGGAAACTGATGCACCACTGGTTGCCTACATTAGACCGAAAAGTAGTGAAAAACAGCCCTTCTTTATTCCAATATATCTTTTTAAAGCAATGGAAGAAAGTAGTAAAATTTCATATCACATTTGGCAAAGTATAAACGAAGACAGTAAAGCAAAAATTAATTGGGATAGGTAAATAATTCGTGAGAAATTAATTTCTAAACATAAAGGTTTTTTGGACTTTTACAAATAAACGATTATTTCTTCATATTATTATAGAACTATGCAATATTTTATATAGTCTTTTACTAAATAAACTGATTAGACTTTGTTTCATAGTTTGTTCAACACTTTATTATTTAAAAAGTTATATTGGAATAAAATTATTAAAAAATATTCATTCATAAATTACATTATATCTGACCTTTAATTCCAGCCAGAATTTCAAAAACATTTAGCGTTAATAGAAATAAATCTCGGAACAAATATTTGGTAAATAATTATTTGTATCTATTTATTATTTTAAAATAAATAAATTCTGGATAGGAACTGATTGTTTTAACCATATGATAGCTGTCAAAAAAAAATCCACTTATTAAAAAATTTCCGAAAAATTTGAAGGTTGCCATGGGCAACTGTCGAAATTACAGTATTTAATTGGCTTAAAATGACGTGTAAAATTTTCATAATTAAATTTTTGGTCAGGAAAATGTAAAAATTACCTGTCGTTCTATTGTTTACTAATTTTAAAAATAAAAATGTGGAGTTAGTCATTAATTAATGGGGCATATTCCCCAAAACTCAAACATTTGCATTTGAGTTGCACATTTGCAACTCAAACATTTGGAAACACTATTTTTTTTAAATAACAGTGAATATAAAATTTAAATAAACGCTCATGGTGAATATCTTATATCTAAAAAACTTTTTACTTAATTTTGCAAATGAATACTTAATTAAAGATAAATAAATTTTTATTTGTATAATTTTTTTCTATTTTTACAATGTTGTACTTTTTTAGCCAGCTTAGTTTTTGTTACTAAAATCACATCAAAATAAAATTATCTACTATGTACTGATTGAGAGAGTATACGAATCAGTGTATTTTTGCAAGGTGTTTTTGTTGGAAAAACAAAGCCTCCCCTTCAAGTATTTGCCTACTTTGAATGGCGGGCACAAAACAAACTTAGGTACCTAGAAGTGACTAATTTGTCAAAAAACTCCATCCAGCTCCATTGTTATACATTGGGTTAAGGCGCCGGGTAGGCTGCAAACGCGGCTCTTTGTACAGTGGAACGGGGCGAGGGGAGGACCGGCGGGGGAAATAGATGATATTGTTACCTCGGCCGGTGGGCAGTCGTCGACACAGGTCGATAATACACCCCTGCATTCTGTACCTTTAGTAAGCCAGTTCACATCAAAACTTATTTTCTTCGAATGTTTGACAAATGTATCTGACTCCACGTAACGAAAGTTCTGAAAAGTAAGAAAAAAACTCGACGGAAAAAGGCGAGCAAGTGTAAGATATTGAGCTCTCATTTTTACTTAGAAAATCCATTAATAATATTTTAGCTTCAGGTTAAAAGAATTAGAACTTCGTAATTTTGCACTTTTATTTTAAGAAACTTTTAAAGCAACCTGTACAGTCATTTATAATTCGCATTCTTTTTCATTTTAAGGTCTGAGGTTTTGTGGCAAACTTAAAAATGCACTCTAATGTTGTGGAAATTAAATTGCTTTTCTGATACAACGTGAACATTTTTAAAAGGGGACGAAAAATTTATTTCGGTCATAGCGAAAACACGTCTTTCATAAATCGTAAACAAATAAGACCTGATAAATCATTTAATATAAAAAACTATGTACTAAATATCAGACAACGGAAGTGGTGGATAAAATTAATGTTTTCTTATTTAGGAATATATTAAATAGACTTCTGGAGATCAACTATAAAAATGCTTGAGATTGGAATGACCTCCGTCTATTAAAGATTCATTATTCAAATGTTTATTTTTGTTTTATTGCACGCAATATAATAAAATCAAATAAAAGAATAAAGGGTTTACTACATTTTATTTGAAAAAATCGAAATTATAGAACTTCCTCACCTCATTTTCTAATAAATCTCAACACTCTTTTGCTTGCCTCCATTTCAATTTGAATTAGTCGAGATAGTTATTGTGGCAATATTTTTATTTACCCATGAATGACGTAAATGTTCACATTTTCCTTCATTTCCAATCTGACTTATCTTATCTCTAAGTACACAAACAGTTTAAATGGATTTTTCAATGCTTATTTGCAGTACGTATGTAATTTGAATATAATTTGAGCTTATCACACATCCAGTGTGACAAGTCTTGCAATGCAAACTTTAGCTTCAGTCTTCATAAAAAAAATCAAGGGATGTTAAATCTGGAGATGTAGTAGGTCACTCCACTGAGAGGACAGTTTCATTGTTGCCAATAAATTAAGTTTACAGTAAACAAATGGTTTTGGATGTTCCCTCGGACATGATATGGTCTAAAAAACATTATTTTCTCTGAACGGGACGAGAACACACGTATATTGAATTGATGTTAACATATATATTTGTAAGTAGTGAAGAGTATTTGTTTGTGTCAAAATAATAATTTTATTAAATAAAATTATTAGTTTATCTGTAACAAGATTTGTTGCCAAACATACATAACTTAACGTGTAGGTAATAAGTGACAAATTTCAGGTAGGTATGCATTTCTTAAGTGAAAACAAATGTCATTATTATTAATTTACGGAATTAAAAAAATAGAACAGGAACAGTAATGATCTGCTTATAAAAATACTCCTTTTTCTCGCGACTGCATATTTGGTTACTGTATCTTTTTTATTTTCACACTAGCCTTTAAATTTTACAATTATTGGCGTCAATAGTATTAACATGAGGCAAAAATCTGAAAATTATTTCTAAATTGTACTGTGTGTCATGTATTTCCTAATTTTTATACAGTAAGATTTTTTTTAGGAAAACTATTGTCCAAATTTAGTTAAAATTATAAAAAATGATTTAAAAAAAGGCCATTATGAGTTCTGAAGACGAAAACAGATTGATTTTCGAAATGTCAACAACTTTTTGATGTGCGCGATATGTAATGATGTATATTTTGTATGTCTGCTTTTTTCAGTGTGATATTTGGTTATGAAAAACTCTCAGTAAAACTATTTTCATAAAAAATAACGCTTGACTGTGGGTGGGTTTATTCAATTAATTTTTAAAATTTTGTTCAAAATAACCATAAAATAATGAAAAGAAATTTATTCTCGTTGATCTAACATCACCTTCGGGTGACACGTAAATACAGCGTGTCCGCAAATTTCACCGACAACGTTTGACTGCATATTCACGACGATAATCAAATACAATCTAGGAAAAAAAGTCAAATAAAAACTTTTTTGTTTTTGAGTTACAGGCCTTCAAAGTTGTCAAAAATAAAATAAATTTAATTAATAACTTCATAACCCTTTTACCGATCGCGTTAAAATTTGGCACATTTATTTAGACCATTATGGCGTATTATTTCTTAAGCTTTAGGCCAGGGGTCGGCAAGTAATTTTAGGTGGGGTCCGGGTACTTTTAAAAATTTTTAACGAGGTCCAGAAAAAAATTCACTTTTCTTATTTTTTATTTTAATTTGGACTCGAATTTAATCTGCTTACTAACCATTAAGAACTCAAAACACTCACACAATTGTAAATACTAGAAAAAATGATAAGATTGGCACTTAAACGTAAAAAACATTTTTTAAATAATTTATTTGAGTAATTTATACTTTAAAAAATTTTTGGCGGTCCAGTATTTTACCTTCCGCGGTCCGGACCTGGACCGCGGTCCGCCAGTTGCCGACCCTTGCTTTAGGCAAATCGATATACTGGGTGATAGTTTTTTCCAGTTACCTCTACTTTTTAGCGGTCAAAACTTTTACAATGGTCGTATTTTTTTTAAACGGGCAGCAACATTGAAAAGGTCGTTTTATTAAAAAAAAAAAATTGTTTCTTGAGAAAATCGCCTACAGAAAGCCATTCTTGAGAAAAATGGGATTATTTGCAAGTCTGTTTCGGTTTGCGTAGTAGTCTCACGGATTTAAAACTTTGAGTTCAGTAGGCGATGAAAACAAGATGTTGATTGCTGTGGCTATTAGGTAATGTCATTATTGTCGTATTTCTTTAGGATTCTCATCATTCACATGCAAATTATGAAAATTTACAACTCTGTTCCTTATAAAAAATTTTATTCAACTTATTTTTCGTAGATCGTATTTATTTATCGTCGTGGATATGAAGTTAAACGTTGTCGGTGAAATTTGCGGACACCCTGTATAACCACGGAGAAAAAATACTTCAACTAGACAAAAAAAAACATTTCTTGATTGAACATGAAATTTTTTTATAGAAATACGTATATTTTTGATGTTTTAAAAACAAAAAACAATTAATTTAAAATAATGTATTTTGGGTTTGTAGAGGAACAAAACAGAACTGGTTTTTAGACAAAAGTAACTTTTTAACAATTTTTAACAAGATGGGATAAAAACTTAGTTTATTTTTTGTTAATTTTTATTTTTACACAATTCACTTGTGATATAAACAAACAGGGGCGAACAGTATTAACCGGGAAAACTATTCGGCAACAGCCAGTCTAGATTATTTTTTTATACAAAATCACACACGTGCCCCGATATAATGGGGTCCCCCTTAAATATATGGTCCCAGTGTCACTGCAGTTTCCATTCATGACCGGTGTGTAATTTAGACCGTAGCACCTAACAATAGGCACGCGCGGTTTGACAACTTGCACACATGGACGCCTCTGTGCAATATATCGGGGATCGCACCCTTACGAGCGATTTAAAAATCACGAAAACAGTGGCTCGCCGGCTTACTTTCAGTTTCACGTGGGAATGATTTTCTTGTTAGGTAGACACTATAACCTACACCCATCAGATAAAAAGTATTAAGAGATTTTAAAATAAGCCAAATAGTTTGATAAAATAACAGAATAGACGGGGAACTATTAACTTTTTAAAAAATTGGTAAGTTTTCGCTTATACAGACTCAATACAAAGAGAGTATCTGTGTAATGCGCCTTATTTGAGATAAAATGTAAAATATCATACTATACAGGGTGAGTCAAGTTTACATAGTTACACTTTAAGAGAAAGAGCTCTTTCTAAGACAAAGAAGTTCATATAAGTATGAATTGCGAAACGCTTCGTTTTTTGTTATACAAGGTGTCACAGAATAACGTGTATAACGGAAGACCACAGATTCGTGGATTCAAAATAGACAGATTCAGGCTTATTCATGTATATCCGAAATCGCTTCGTTTGGCCGCTATATAGCCCCAAAGTTCGTGAAATTTTTTTGAATTTTGTAAATAACTCGAATAAGTATTAATCGATTTTGATTATTCTTTGTTACTTTTATCTCCAGAATTTTTTATTGTATTTGATAGTTTTTACGAATTATTTCAATAAAATTAGGCACGTTTAAGTAACATGTGGTATAACTTATCGTAATAAACACTCATTAGCAGGTACAATGACTTAAAGATCAAACTATTACAGTCAACCTACAAAATCAAGGACTAGGCTTTGTTAAGTATTGTAATATGGGTTGCAAGATAATGCATACATTTAAAAAATATTGTTCTATACCGAAACCGCTCATTTAATCAAAATTCTACAAGAGCCCCAAAAACTTCCAAATTGTATCATCTATCAAATAAAAAATAGTCGTCATTTTGTTCATTGAATTGAAACACAAATCTGTCAACTATTGGGAAAATGCTGGAAAACGTCATTAAATACTAGATATTTGATGCCATTAAATATTTTAGAAATTTAATCCCACTTAATATTTTTATTAAATGGGTTGTCTTCCATTTTATTTGAAAAGCGAGTCATTTAGAGTTATTTTTTTAAATTCAAATAAAACGAATATTAATAAATAAAATAAGAGCAATATAAACCGGAATTACCTCCAAAACCATTTGTTTCACAGAAAATATTTACTATAGGAATACTTTGTTAGAAAAAGTTCAATTTTCAATCCAAATGAAATCGTCAGCGTAGAAAACTTTAATTTTCTGAGGAGTAGTAACCCTTTTCATTATTTACAATTGTTACGTCGAGACTTGTTTTACTTCTAATGGTTACATTGTACTTGAAAATTTTGTATATTTTTTTTGTGAAACAGATGGGTTTGAAGTATTTGTTCAAATATGAGATAAACTTAGTTTAAATTTAAAGTGAAACGCACTTGTACAGTTTCTACAATATTCAGTGTCTTTGAAATTTTAGGGCGATAGTGTTTCCTATATTTCCACCCACTGTTTGACAAATTTCTATGCCAACTTATAATTAGTTGTCATTAGTTCAAGTTAATAAACTAAGCTTAGATACTCAGGACCTTTTCCTATAAAAATGTCGTGTACGTTTTTACTGTAATTATTTATGAGGAAGATGCAATAATCGATAACAATTAACTTTAAGATTTTTTAGCAGTGAAACCGTTTAAATCACATAGATCCTACTATGGACACTTTCAAAGGACAAAGATTTCCCTATAATTATCGCCTATGGACAATAAAATAACGTGAAATGCAGCTGAGATATAGACAATTAAAAAAACCATAGGTTTACGTGTTAAATGAATGGGAAAATTTTAAAATCAAATAGCGAATACTTAAAATTAAAACGAAGAATTTCAAAATAATTCAAAATACTCTTAATTTTAGTTGTACTTTATTGTTTGTGGTTAAATTACCTCATACGGTATAAGATCTCTAAAACATTTAGAATTTTCCACCTTCTCTTGAGGGCAATTACTGGTTAAAAATATTTCCAATTATTGGTATAGATGAAAATTGATGCAAAAACGTTTTTTCCAATTAAAGGGATATTGTTTTTCACAGCTGCAAAAACTCGGTAAATTTAATGGAACATCTTAAAAAATAAGGTATAAATTAGGGGCAATTACTGAAACATGTAGTGGCAACTGCTGGCTTCTGTTTGTATAACGGCAATTGAAGAGTGGAAATTAGGGAGGGCCTAAGTGTCATTTTTCCCAAACTTTAGTTTTTGACATAGAAATGTTCTAAATACCATGCTTTATGTCCTATGAAAGGTTCCAGCTGCTACTTTATTTAAAGTTTTAAGAGCTACGCGTAGATGTAGGTATTTGTATGTGTGCAAGGGTTTTCCTAAGAAAGGTCGTATGTCAAACAGTATGTCTGTATCAGATATCAGCACTTGTCTCATTAAGGGGGCGATTTAGTATGTATATTTTTACCGTGTAACAGAGCTTCAGATGAGGACACAAATCATCGAAGAAACAAACATAATTGAATATTAGTATATATCAATGTATTCGCAATGGTTCCCGCTAGTGAGTGAGATAAATTTCAATGCTCATGAGAACAGAAGAATAATTTAAATAAATGCCAAAGTACCTCAATTTTAACCATACTGTTAGTCTGCCAATATATTCCATTTACAACGGAACTAGGTTAGGCACAATAACCAAACTACTTCACTCACTAGAACGGACACCTAGGATCATTTGTATTTAATTTTCAGATTAATATTTATTAATAGTTCTATAATTTGTGTCCTCAAGTGAAATGACAACATTTTACACCCGACTCCATTTTTAATATGTATCTAAATCAGAATTGTCGAGTTTCCTACCTATACACAAGATATTTCTAACAATTTTCGATATAATTAGTTTGTACACTCTCTCACAGGTGTCGCTACCCTTGAAAATGAAAGTGAAAACACAGAGTTGGTTTATTATAAATGCGTTCTAAAATAAAGCATAATAAGTCTAATATTATCTTTGATATACCTAGTAGTACCTAAGTAATGATTTTGTAAAGCTTAAATAGTACGAAAATATAACGCATAAAAAAACAATAATATGTACTAATTTGTCTTTATTAATAATAAAGATTAAATTTTACGTACAGGGTGTCCCACATAAAATCGTTATTTATGTTTTAATAAATTTACAGCTTAAAAATTAGCCTGGCTCAGATAGATTTCTTCTTCAATCTACAAATCTACAAATCTTCAAGCTACTTAGCGGTAAGAAGGAAACCACTGGATATTTAATGAAAAAAGTTACGACCAAAAAAATTATACATTCTTGAATATAAATATAACTAACACGATTTTAATTTCATATTGTCTTGACAATCAACTTTTGCTTATTTTAGTCACTTACTATCGAAATAAATGAAATAGACCCCTGAGTTTGGAAACCGATATTAAGAAAACGTAGGGGCAAAAAATTTGAAATTTGGACCATATATAGCCTCACTATTACTCTATTGTGTGCTAAAATTTCAGTTGGTTTCGTTATCCCATTTGTTAGTTATTAATAAAAATGTTGAAAAAATCACGGTTTTCTGCATATAAAATTATTGGTACCTCTCACTTTAACTCGTCTTAATTTTTTTGTTAACTGATAAAAAAAATCCAATTTTTACTAACGATAAGTTGAACCATTGTCTTTAATATTGTAAAGGTCATTTGTCTCAAAAGGTCTTCTTTTTTTATTTTTAAGTGAAACATAAGGGAGTGCTATCTCCGTAAATATGGCATTCTTTAAAAAAAGAAAAAACTGACAGGTAGCAAATAACTGTAAACAACAATTTGAAAAAATATGTTAAAATAATACAGTTATAAATATGATATTCTTAAAAACAGTATCGGTATGGTCAATTGCGTTCACGGTCCGATGCAGAGTATACAGTATAGCCTTTATAACTGTATTATTTTAACAAATTTTTTCAGATTGTTGTTTACGGAGATAGCATCCCCTTCTGTTTTGCTTAAAAATAAAAAAAGAGCTTTCGAGACAAATGACCTTCACAGTACTAAAGACGATAGTGCGACTTATAGTCAGTAAAATTAGAATTATTTTTGTCTAATTTTTTTTCCTGTTATACGTTTTCAAGCGACCTCTAAAAAATAAATATCAACGAAGTAACAATTTTTTTTCATTAAATTTGATCAACAAAATAATAGAAATTAATTACGAGACACTTAATAAATGTTTCGAGGCAAAATTTACTACCGCACTGTGAGTATCAAATATTTATAATTTTTTAATTTTTTTTAAATTTTTTATTTTTTAGAGGTCGCTCAACTCTGAAAATTAAAATAATTATGAGTGACCTTTAGAAATTAAAATATCGATTTGAAATTGTCAGAATCGAGATTTTTTTCAACCTAGAAAATGATAAAATAACGGGAAAAAAATTAAAAAAAAATTCAATTTTTGACGATTTTAGAAATTTTTAAAAATCTTGAGCGACCTTTAAAAAAATTTTTTGAGCTGATTTTTTGAGGGGGCTCTTAAAACATGATAAACTTACATATTTTCACAAGAGACACGAAAAAAAATCGTTTTTTTTTTTTGGACCACCCTACTACATATTATTCTCCAAACGTAATTAGTAGCAAGTTTCTATATATTTTAGTAATTAGGCAGTGTTTTTTAAATTAATACGACTCACCAAAGTAAAAAAATAATTCAAGTTAAATCATTTTTACTGAAAATAGCAGGTAATTTACGTATCGGATTGTTAACGTGAAAATATAAACATTAGACTGTTGACTATTCCTGTTATCCTGTTATACGTTTTTTAAGCTTTTGAAGATGAAACTACTTGTAATTTTAAAAATTATATCTGCTTTTATAATAAAGGAATGGTAATTCTAAGATTGTTTAAGCTTATTAACTAAAAATTATTGCCTACTTAATAAAAAAATTATTATTGTCCTCGATAATCTATTAATGATTAATAAAATCTTTACTCTCTTTCCTTATAAGACTGTATGTACACAAATTGGAGCCGTTCCTGAACAATCGGGCGCGAGGCCTGTTAAAATATCGCCCAGCGTGTTATTAAACAACACACCTTGAAGCGTTGGCCGCTAGAGCTAGAGCAGCACTTGCCGGGGTACCGTTTCGTGACTCACGCTGGGCGATATTTTTTGTACAAAATCCCGTCCTTAAAGTGATACTTTTGTTATAATAAATTACTTTGCTAATATTTTTTGTTGAAAATCATGTTTTCCGTTTTGCACTAAACATATGTAGGTACTATATGTAACGTTTACAAAATAATTTTTTTACTTTTATTCAGTTTTTGTTGATTATTTCAACAGTTTATTTTTGGCACTTAGTCCCTTGATTTCTTAAGTTTTCCAATTTCACGAGAACCACTTATGTGGTGACTTAATTAATTGTAGTTAATGTCAACCTAGTTAAAATGTGAGACATTTTGACGCTCAATATTACAATTTTCCTAAATTAAATTACCTCAGTCGCCCGCAGAAAGAAAACCACGGCACGGCCCTGGCCGCACCCCTGCAGGATTTAAAAACAGCGAGAGGGACACGGTGCTCACGCCGGTGAGAAGGTACACTCACTGTACTAACACCCGAACAGCTTTACAGCATCCCCCGATCCCACATTCACCTCTACAATACACCGGTGAACAATCGCAGTAATCGCCCAACGATTTTTGCTCTGCCAGTCAAGCCACCGTTGGCCGTAGGTTTATTCCGCCTTTGTGATTGCGTCGCTTTATTTACCTGCAATAAAAAGTATTTATGTAAGTAAATAAAATCAAACGGGGGATGAGAATATTCGGGCGACGGATTTAAATCTAATTAAAAGGCGAGAGGTGGAAAGGTTTTGGGGTATTGACTTTATAATACCTTCGAAAGGTTAGAAAAAATGAGACACATGATGCTGAAATATTTGGCCTGGCACTCCAAATATCAGAGCAGCTGACGAATTTTAATTATCAATTAATCTTATATACAGGGTGTTCAGGAAATGGTGGATCATGGGGCAAAGCGTCCTCGGTAAACTTGACCCCCAAACAAATGTAGATACCTACTTTTATAATTTTTGTCGTTGCTTTTAAGATGTTATTTTTTAGGGAAAAATATGTATTTATGTAATCCTGTATAGAAATTTGTCTTACCCAAAGAGGTTGGAAGAGATAGATGGAACAGAGTTTTTTATAATTAAACTTGTAATATAACTTACATAACTGCACAGCTGAGCTGCTCAACAACAAAATAGTGTAGTGGTGATTGGGTCAGAAATGTGAGAAATTCACAGCTTTATCTATATTTCATTCTCTTTATTTTCTTAGATCTATGGTGTAAAATAGTGTAGAAATTAAACTCAGATTAGCTCAAGTTGTTTTTTTTTCTGTATATAAAACGTACGAAAATTACCTAAGTCATAAATATAATTCCTTTAAAGTTATACCCCTGGTCTACGTCACAAAAGACATAAATGCAGGCAGTCTAATTAATAGTTATTTATCTACTCCCACTATAGTAAATAGACTATTAATACATTTTTTTAAGGACGTAAGTGAATTTTACCGTAGAAGTGGAAGTTGCTATGGAGGTAACGAGACAAGTGAAGTAACTTACCTCCCTAGGGAAAGAAGCGATTTCGAGTTATAAATGAATATTTTATGAACAAATGAATGGAAATATTTGATGAACATTACATTTTATTAATTATTATGAATGAATATTTGTACCTAGTAATTGTGCATTTACAAAATCTGGACAGGTAATTATTCCCCTCGCGTTTACTAATTGTCACATTTTGCTCAAAATGATTTGACTGCTCCATTTCAGCTCAATATTATCTGACTGATCCATTAAAAAAGCATGATGCGACGTACTACTAGAACCTGCCGTTAAAATGTCATTGTAATGTATCCTGTTGACTATTTCATTTTTGTTATTTAAACTGTCAGAAAAATAACTTTCTGCAGTTGTGGCTGATTTCCACCCGCCGTGTCTCTTGATTGCTAATACATTAACTTCTTTATAAGCCAGTAATGTTGCCGATGTTCTTCGGAATGAATGGCCTGTATATGTTTCAGGATGTTCTAGTTTCAAAAACTGTGCAATCTTATTAAGAATCATAGAAAGGGCCGACTAGTTTGTAGCAATATCTACCTGCTTGATAGCACATAAAAAAGCGTGAAGAAATTTCAGTTTTAATTTCCAATCTAATCTTGATACCTATATTTCTATAGAATTTCTAGGTGAGAAACAGAACCGAGACTAGAAGTAATTGTAAACGTACGTGACATACCATTTTTAGAATCTGGAATTGTAACTACAATAATGTCATCGAAATTTTTGAAATTGACATAATACTCTTTCTATGATTCTTAATAAGATTGCACAGTTTTTGAAACTAGAACATTCTGAAACATATACAGGCCATTCATTCCGAAGAACATCGGCAACGTTACTGGCTAATACAGGAGTTGATGTATTAGCAATCAAGACATAGCGCGTGGAAATCAGCAACAATTGCAGAAAGTTGCTGGCAGTTTAAGTAACAAAAATGAAATTGCCAACAGGATTCTTTACAATGACACTCAACTCTAGATTCTAGTAGTACGTCGCATCATGCTGTTTTAATGGATCAGTCAGATAATATTGAGCCTCTGGTGACTGAAGTGGAGCGGTCAAATAATTTTGAGAAAAAATGTGGCAATTAGTAAACGCGAGGGGAATAATAATTATCTAGATTTTATAAATGTTATTAAATATAATAACTGTACAATTACTATAAATATTCATCCATAGTAATTAATAAAATGTGATGTTCATCAAATATTTCCATTCATTTCATAAAATATGCATTTATAACTCGAAATCGCTTCTTTACCTAGGGAGGTAAGTGACCTTACTTACATCCTGTTGTCCATAGCAACGTCCACTTCTTCGGTAAAATACACTTACCTCTTTAAAAACAATGTATTAATAGTCTATTTACTATAGTGGAAGCAGATAAAATGAATTTGGCTATGTAGACTCTTATTAAACAAATAGCCAACCGAGCTGTTGATGTGGCCAGCAGTAAAACACATTTATGACAGTCGAATTTTTGCACCTCGACCTATTTAAATAGCATTTCCAAGTTTGTAAACACCCTCCATTCTTACTACATACAGGGTCGGAAAGTCCCCATGGTTCATCGGCCCTTACGTGAGAGCGATAAAGAATGTCATAGAAATCCGTGCGATAGAGAAAGATGGCTATAATGAAGGCGTCTAATAGTCACCGCCCATTTCGCCCTTCCACAAATAAAATCCACTTCTTATTTGTGGAAGAGCGAAGTGGGCGGTGACTATTAGACGCCTTCACTATAGCTATCTTTCTCTATCGCACGGATTTCTGACTCTTTATCGCTCTCACGTAACGGCCGATGAACCATGGGGACTTTCCGACCCTGTATATGGTTCACCCAGGGAAGCTACTTTTGGAAGTATTTCAAAAACTTTTTAAAAATATTACAAAATAGTATTTTCTGTTAGGATACAATAAAACTAATTTATGATACCAAGCATTTTTCTCTTATTTTTTTTAATAAACTTAATTCATTAGATAAATAACTAAAAATAAGATGTGTAAACAAAATTATTTTATGATGGAAAAGGATACCTACGGATAAAAAGTATATAGCATTCTTTAAAACAAAAGCAAAATTCTTAAAATAAGAATAGAACACTGCAGATTTCATCTGGCTGCGAGCACGAAAATTATATCGCATTATTCGGAATCAATATCCCCGTATGATTTCTCTTCCGTTCCCCCTTACGAATACGGCAGTTTACCATATTTTTCACGGCACACGTTGTTTATGAAAGGAGCAGCTGATTCTGATTTAGTAACTACCTAATACGTAAAACTGCTACCTATAGGGGCACATGTGTTGCAGAACAAACAACTTTTTCATTGCTTCAATACCTGATCCCTTCGAGAAGCGGAGGGTTTCACAAGTCCCGCTGATTGTCTGCGCTCCGAGGGAATCTACGGAGAATTAGGGATAATTCCAGAGTTCGATAAATCGATTATTCTCGGTAGACGTAAAATAACTTGAGGTGTCTCGTTAAAGACGTGGGCTTTCGCGATTTAGCGTCCATGGATAACGCATTATATCTCGTAAGGGTGACATGCATTTTTTATTTATATAATTTAGTTGCAAATTTAAGAATAAAATAAGCTTTTAAAAGAACAACTTGTGTAAATTTCAAAAAATGAAGAGAAATGAGAAATAATATCTAATGAGTATCCAGAAACTGTGAACTTAAAAAGTTTTGCTTAAATAATGGGCTAAAATCCCTGGATATTTGTTTTTTCTAAAATTGCCCAAAAAATTTGGCATTTTGTTTTCAATTCTTAGGTATGTTCTTTTACAGAGTGTAAGAAGATTGATTGCCATTACTTCAGCATGAGATAGAGTAATCATAAATTAACAAAAAAGTTGTATATTACAGCAGGGGCGTAAGATTGACAGTTTTCAAAATACAGCGAGTATTAATATTGGGGAATTTCATCACAGCGTGACAACAGCGCTTAACCTGCTGATGCACACCACTTTTCACCAAATTTCAAGTGTCAGCAAAGCTTCGAACAAATTTGGCAAAGTTTCGAGTTTCAGATGCCGATGAATGTATAACGCCTTATAGAACAAAAAGTTTTGCTCTCCTGATTTTCGGCTTTAGCGTCATTATTGTATATATATTGAACTATAGTTTTCGAAAGTTTTATCACTTTTTGTTTATAATTGACATTTTTACAGCAACTTAAAAAAATTGGCGTTTTATACCGTTTTTTCAATCTCACGGCTTTGTTATCGTAAATTTTATAATCGGACCACCGCCATTTTATTATTACGAACAAAATCATGTCCTAAGCATTTATTTGTTCAAAATCATCCCGCTGAGTTATTTAAAGAAAACTACTAAAAAAAATTTTTTTCGCGATTAAATTGTTAATAACTTTTTTCCTGATAAAATACTTTGTCAGCAAATTAGCCTGTGATTGTACTCATTATTTATGGTAGACATGTGTAGTTATTTCCGGGTTATCAAGGTTTGACACAGGCCGAACCTCTACCAACTGGACTAAAAAGCGTGTTGTAACTTGTAAGTCTTTCGTTTGATTTTTCTTCTTAAATTTAAACCATATTAGGGCAAAATTGTTGGAAAAGTCGAGAAAAATTCTTCTTTTTCATTTTGATAATGATTATGTAATGTTTAGGAGCAATTATTTCCAAAATTTTGATCACTTGTAATCACATTGTCGATTTACAGGGTTATTGTGGATAAATTGAGCTGTGAACATTTCTTTCAAGATTAGTATTTTCATAAGTATTTGGAAATTAGCCGTAGATTTTCTAAAAACCTGTAAAAAGTAATGTTTTGCACTTTTTTGAAATTGATGTCAAGGATGAAAAAAAAAACATTTATTTCTTCAAAAACCATGACAGGTTCTTGTAGAGTATTTATTCAAGTTTTTAAAACTGCTCATAGATTTGTTGTCTAATAATTTCTTGTAAACAAATGTTATTTTTCATTCAACCATTGATATCTCGGCAACCAATAGTCCAAGGAGACCTTTCAAAAATCAAATTGAAGCTGAATAAATAAGCTCACTGACCTCTGTATTGATTGAGTTTGAAAAAATGTCCATGTCCATGAACAGCCCTAAAAAAAATATTTGTAATTTTTTTTTCTCTAGGTACTTCTTTTGGTTGCTTGATAACCGTAGCTCAAGCATTTTTTTTGTCTAAATATCTTGAAACTAGAGACTTAAAGCTTCAAGACGCTTCTTTGTTTATCTCGATAAGACCATTTTTCATGGAGATATAGACTTTCGAAATCCCTAAATAATTCATAAAAATTTTTTGTTCCTCTAATTCCTCTAATTTTTTCCAGTAGTGTATTCATAATACAGGGTGATCGAGAATTATTGACCGTGCCGCCTCATACTGATTTTTGATGTGCGGCATACCAGTTTTTGATACCAATACTAGAATCATGAGCGCAGGTTGAGGGATTTTAATGGTAAACAAATAATTACGTTCAAACGTCAAATAAATTAGGTTACTGTCAAAATGGAAATTCATAATAAAAATATCAATTATTTAACAAAAATCAAAGTTATTTCACAAATTAAGCAATACTGATGGACCAATAAATGTTATTATTGTTATTATTATTAAAGAGGATGACAGAATCAAATGTAGGTTTAGCCTAACTTTTCCAAAATTCTTATTTCATTTACAATTAGAAAAACTTTTAAATCAAAGTTTGATGTAGCTAATTTTGAATAACGACTGTAAGTGCTTCAGCGATTTTATTTTTAAAACGTTATGAGTTAATTTTAAAACAGAAGCACTATTGTGGCTACATTCTTGGCATCTAAGACGATTCAGCTATACAGCGATACGCTGCAAGCTGCTGTTTTTCATCAAAGCAAACTGCTGTATGCTTATAAGACGACTATTTTGCAGCTACTGCTTTCACACTTCTGAATATCCAGCGCAAGCGATCCAGCCCAAAAATTTATGCTGAACATTTTAGTTAGCTGTCGAAATTCAGGAAAAGTGTCTTAAAAAAATTTGCTTCAAGCAAATGCAAGCAGTTGGAAGTGCTTGATTATGTTAGATGGTAGGATTGTCTGTATGACCGAGAGCAATAAACAACAGTTACATGCAATATATAATAACAGAGTAATTGGAATTTTTTCACATTTTATTGAATATTTTACCTTAAAATTACATAAAATCCATAAAAATATCTATATTTTTACAATAAATGTTCAATATGATGTCCATTGTTGTTCAAGCAGGTATTAATTCTTCTTTTCATATTATTAAATACATTCTGTAAAACATTTTGTGTAATACTCCTAATTTCGTTTGTAATTGCCTCTTGAAGTTCTTCAATCGTGTGTAACCGTTGAGCAAATACTGAATTTTTTAAAAAACCAAATAAATAATAGTCTAGGGGTGTAAGGTCAGGAGAACGTGGTGGCCATCTATCTCGACTAATTATTCGATCATCATAATACTCTCTAATCAACTCTAAAGTTTCGTTAGAGGTGTGAGCTGTTGCGCCATCTTGCTGAAAGTATCCATGATGGATTTCATCGTCGTGAAGTTCCTCAAAAAATGGTAACAATATTTGCTGCCGATATACCTGCCCAGTTACATTTTCACGGAAAAAATATGGTCCGATTATTCTTCTACGTGACATAGCTACCCAAACACCAAGTTTAATAGGGTGCAGAGTTGTTTCACGCAAAATATTAGGGTTTTCTGTGTTCCAAGAGCGATAATTTTGGGAGTTTACGTACCCACTTAAATGAAACCACGCTTCATCAGAAAAAAATGTTAGATCTAGAATATCGTCGTCATTCAGATTTTCGTTAAACCAATTACAGTATTGCACACGTTTTCCAAAATCTAACGGAAGTAGTTCCTGCACAACACTAACTTTATAAGGATGAAAATGCAACTTCTTTACTGCTTTATGGCATGATCCATATGATATTCCTATAAACAATTTAGGAATAATGATACAAATTTTAGAATAAATATTTGTTATTAAGTACCTGTTTGAGCAGATAACCGACGTAGTGATTTGGTTGGACTAGCTCGTAAGCGGTTTTCAACATCTTCCAAGACTTCCTCTGTAAGAATAGACTTTCTGCCTGGAGATTTTCCTCTACAAACACTTCCAGTGTTATGGAAGCGTTCCACTAATCTCTTCACGTGTCTCGAAAAAATTTCATAATCAATTTCATCATTTGGAAATTGTTCTTGAAATTGTAAATGACACGAATTCATCGAATATTTCCAACCATTACCATTGTTTTGTCCACTACGAAAATAGGCCTCCAGAAGAAATTTATCATGTTCTAATGAAAATGCCATGTTAACCTAAATTAAAAAACCGATTAGGTTAGAGAACAACATACGCAATAAATTAATTACTCACGTATAATATCCACCTACTCTAACTGTAGTATTGAAAAATACTGTTTTATAATGTCGCAAAATATATCAGGTAACAACAAAATCTACAAAATAATATTCAAGCCAAAAAATCCGTGCGCCAATGAACAGAACGTCAAATTGTGAAATCGCCACAGAACACCATGAAATTGCACGGAAAAAAAAGTAATTTTAGCAAACGGAAATCAGTTTTGATAGCAATTGAGACAGGGTACGTTCAGAATCCGGTCAATCACTCTCGATATCTCTGTATATTCACGGATACAGAGTATTCAGTTTTCAAGAATTGAATATTTTCCAATATTCATATCCACTCCCAGCGTTACGGGCACCTCAACAGAATATCCACTTTAGGATTCTCGTAGGCCCGCACCGAAGGTAACAGGAATATTAGCAGCGTCATCACCGCGGCGGCAGTCACACGGAGGCGGCGGCGGCGGCCGTCGCACGGTGTTCGACGTGCACGAGCATTTGCGCCTGAGGTAGTGGTCGCGAGGGCTGCTAATGGCAGCAACAGTACAACTATTAATCATGTCAAGTGTTGGTGCAACATGGCCGCTCCGTACACGGAACATCCATCCCAGATAAACACATTATGTATGGATCCGGTATACCGATAAACAATTCCACAGAGGTGGCCTTATCACGGTGAGCCGCCTACCGGGGCAGGCGCGCGGTTTATTTATATACGTTCTACTTCACACGTGGAATTGATAAGTGTGGTTTATTCGCGGAAATAATTACAGATAGATATACGTTTACGAGAAGGTGATTTGTTGCCGTTCCTCATTTTAAATGTCCTGTTAAATGGAAAACATCTGGTTATTTACGCTTATTATACTTCTGCCATTATGTACCTAATTAAAATTATCATAAAACACCGGTTACTATGAGTCAAATAACGCGGCAACCCACCGCATTCTTTAAAATTTAATATCGTCAGCAATATTAAAGTTCCCGCAATCTTAATAAGAAAGTACCTCAGTTTATGTGTGATAAAGATATAAAACTGTCTCTCAGGAATTGTACGAAGAAATGTAAACTGGAAACAATAAAAAAATGTCAGAATTATAATAAATAAACAGTGAACCACTCCTACTCGCAAATTCGCATTATGAGAATTAAAAATCTTCGTCTTCACACTAAGTTCGCTCATCTTGCACTTAAACAACGATAGGTTATTATAAAAAAAAACCCAAAATGTAAAGGTTCACCATTTTCCTCCCCATTGCCACCACCGTAATCTTGGAATATCTGAATCAGTTCTATTCGACACTCCGATCGGACCCCCCCTGCGACCAGCGGTCACGACCGAACATTTTTTATAACTTGAAAGTTTGTACCCTCTTATAAATTGTTAGGTTCAGATATTTTTGTGTTTGAAGTCTGTATATGTATTGATTTGCAGCCCCTTCACATAAATTCACCCCGTACTCTATACGCCTTGAAAAACTTAGTTTTCACGATATGTTCTCTTGTAGACCACTTAAACATCGTCATCATCTTGTAAAAATAGCCAAAATTTAGAGGTTACTATTTGCCTTCCCATTGCCACCTTCGTAATTGGGGAATTCCCAAACCACTTCTAGTCGAAGTAGAAATGTCCAATATACACAATGACATCAAAATCACTCCGATCGGACCATCCTTGCTCCCTTGGATGTAATTATTTTCACTCACAAAATCGTTATTCGAAATTAATAATAATAATAAATGATTTTATTCGGAATTGCACTAGATTAGGTACAAACAAAAAGAAAAAATACAAGTATTAACGAATTGCAAAATGGCAGAGTTCAGGTTAAACCTGCTCTTCCACTCATCCAAAATAGTATTTACAATCAAATTTTTCTAAATCTAACAAGTAGAAATAAATTAGGGCAAACATATTTAACATAATAGTCCAATTAACTAAGCCTTTAAATCGAAATTTTGCCAACTTGGCTGAATTTTTGATATGAGTTAGTTTAAGGTATATTATAACAATAAGTGAGAGTAATATTTTGTTCAACCCCCGGCCAAGGGTGGAAAAAGATAAAACAAAGGGCTTTTTCAAGATAACTCAAAAAGGGTAAGAGCTAGAAAAAAAAGTTTTTCATGAAAGTTGTAAAGCAGACAATTCTACATAAAAATGGCCTCTTAACTTTTTCTTGTACTATTACAATTAACAGAGTTAGGGAGGCTAGAAGTTAAGGGAAGATTTCAGAAATTTAA
>NW_019416420.1:482568-485429 GCF_000390285.2 Anoplophora glabripennis
TATATTTATATGGAATTTTGCTTAATACATGAAAATACCTTATTAGAAATTATAAATCCATGTGCACATTTTTTACGAATTTTTTTTCATCACTTTTTGTCGGACTGATGATTTGCGGATACATTTTTGTCGGACATCACAATTTTTGCTTATAAAAAACACTTTTCTATCGTGTTTTGTCCAATTTTTCATACCCCGTGAAAATTCCGATTTCCAGCTGTCGGACTGAAAAAACGCGGCTTGAAATTTGTCGGACAACAATACTTTTTGACTGAATTAATTATTTACAATTAATTTTACTAAAAATTACCTATGTGGTAATTGATTTTCAATACCCTGTTATTTTGGCATGTTTCGACCGGTTTCGATCGGAAGAATTTCTGTCGGACAAATTTAAATCGGCATTTGCAACGAAATTTCCAGTAACTGAAGCTAAAAATAAAAGATGTGGTCTTGAGTTTTCAAGACCCCGAGAAATTGCCATGTTTTTGGACTTTTCCGAGTGGAAACGCCGAGGAATCGAGAAAAGTCGCAGAGGATAAATGTGGTAGACTCGTCAAAACGAAGCTCCTCAGGAGTTATAAAGTATGTGGTAATCAACTTTCCATAGGGGGCCTGTACTGTAGACTAGAATATGGAAGGTGTAAAAAAAACTATATAACAGATCGAGATAGTTATCTAGTTATCTATTGATAACTTTTGACGAACACTGTATATTGTTTCGCAGCGTGAATGGGTAGGTAGAACGGAGAGATCGCGTTGTTTACATAACAATCAATCGATGTATATTTAAATAGAAATGTGCACAATGAAAACAAATTAACACAGCGATTGGCGATAAGCGGTAACACAGGAAAGAACCGTGAAACGAAGATAAATTACCTTTTGAAAAGATGAGTTTTTAGAGTTCATCGACGTGAAGTTAGTATGAATTTGTAAATATATCAAAGTCTAAAAAGCTCAAGCCCACTTTTCATTATCCCCTGTTGTACAAGTGGAGCAAGTGGCGCCCCTCAGTCGGCAACCGTCAGTTATACCAACTATATAGAGGTGCAACGGGGAACATTTTTCAAGGAATTCTTTCCCCTCTTAATAACAAGTCGTTGGCAGTCGAGACAGACGAATGGGAAAAACGATTACTTACAATGAAAGGTGGGTTTAAGACAATCGTTGTTTACTGAAAACGAGATGAGCTCAAGATAAATATTTTACGTGAGCCCCGCTTAAAATAGAATTTCAATGAGTTGTGCAGTCACAAATCATGGGAAAATGCCGTGCGTATGTATGCTCCATAAAGTTCCACGTCTTACGTATTATTTTACCTGATGCCAACGTGTGTATCGCATTTAAATTTTCTACGAACCATTAAATGTGTTACCCAACATTGAAATGATGATTAAATTTATCCCTGGCCTTGACTACTTCCACTGAGTGATGAATGCGTGTGTGTTTTTGAAATCATTTTAGATGTCAGTAAAGCTTTGATATCGGGAATAATTGCAGAAATATACAAGTAAATCACCACCTACTTTCAGCCGGAACACCTCATTTCTTAAAAATGTCTACGATAAACGAAAATGTCTTAAACTTTATTCATTAGGGGGAAAATGTAAATACTTCTTAGGTATTATTTATGGAAACAACAAAATAAATGCCATAGTAAAAATTTTTATTGTAAAATAGTTAAATCTTAAAAAGGCATCACATATTAACTATCTGAAATTTATTTGATCCGTAGAGAAGGAGATTTTCAAATGAATTATTATCTTTCCTCTACGTCCAGAGACTTTAGAGACTTGAGTGATTATAGACTAAAAAGAACATATAAATATGGATGCTGAAAATTCAATTTTTAAAATATATCTGAATATGTTCTACGCAGAATGATAAAATCTGACTAAAATTTATTTAATGAAACGTAAAAATATACTAAATTCGGATATAAATACGAGTAGATACCGGTGACAAATATACCGGGAGTCACAGTTATTAAAACTCAGAAAGTAGACACTGTTTGATATTTTGAAAATCACTCACTCTTTGTAACTCCCAGTGATGTCTCAAAAAAAAAAATCATCTATTTTGTTTGAAAAACCATTTCTACCTTATTAAGGTGTATATTTACTTACGTTACCGTTATCTAGCATTTCATTAAACCTAAAATTATTGGGTATTAGTTTTTTTAACGATTTAAATAAAATGCAATTATGAAAACAACTGATGTGATTTTTTTGTACGGGTATGTCCGCTGCTAAAATATTATCAAAATATAAATTTTTTCACATCTTTGAGACACTTCATGGTTACGTTATTATCTTTTTCAAAAATAAGTAGTTCTAGAACTATTTTACATTTTATGAAATCTTGGTAACGATAAAGTTAAATTTAAAAAGTAATATGTATGTCATAATCGTGTTCATTTTTCGATTACATCTTCACTATTAGGAGTTACAAGAAGTTAAATAATTTCAGAAAATTTTAATGAGAATGACTTTAGAAATATACTTTTTCCACGGTCGGAAGTAAAAATCAGTTTCTATGACATCAAAATTAAAACAGAAGTAGTCGATTATTCCAAAGGGAGTATAATGCTCCCAAGGGAGTTTACATTATGGAGAACGTTTTTCATGCAAAAAAAGATAACATTGAAATTATTAATTGACATTTAAATTAAATGTTACATTTGTACAATTTCCAAAATTAATATTAGAAGGAATATTACTTTCGCTTACATTTACAGTTTTTGTGATTGCGCTAGTAGTGGTACCTACTAAAACCTGATTAGCAATTTTGGTCTTATTTTCAATGGAGTTCTCGACATAACCCTCAGCGACTGTCGTTGATTTCCAACCAGCATGACG
>NW_019416420.1:486341-522339 GCF_000390285.2 Anoplophora glabripennis
ATCAAAAACATCGACAAGAAGTTTATTTTATTTATTATTTTTATTTTGACATTTTATATTTTTAATATAAAATGTCTTGAAAGATAGTAAAATACGTCGACGTACTTAATGAACTATATTGTCTAAATATGAATCAATGCACAAAAATAACAAACTTTCTTCCATTCTAACGTAGATTTTCTATAAAGTGGAGTTAGTTTCAATCTCAAATACTTTTTGTTGTAAAGAAATTTGTAACTTGCCGCTTTTGAACATGCGGCATCGTAAATTTCAAATTTCTTTACACCAAAAAGTTATTTCAGTTTCAAACTAAGTCTATTTTATAGAAAATCTGCCTTAAAATGGGGGAAAGTCTGTATTTGTGCATTAATTCATATTTAATTTGCAAACTGTGTACTTAATAAAATCTATAAAAATGTATTGCTGGTTGCCTATTTGATATAGAGCTCTCTTAATTCTGCAAGTACTGAAGACCATATTCAACAATGCATAATATGCAATCATATTATGTTGATTGGAAACTGAGGCTTTTTGTTTTTTATCAATTTACCATAAAAAACCTATTGTATTGCTATTGACTTCTTTAAATTTTCTTATTTAATTTTCTTAGCTGAACATTAACATCACAGGCTCTTAGATGGTAAAATTTAACTGAAACACTTGTAACTATAATGCTATAAAGACCTGTACCTGTGGTTTTTTATTTGCTTTTTCCAGCTTCTTGTAATGGCTTCTAATCATCAGATCTGGGTTACCCAGTACTTTATGGAGCTTTTGTAGTACCTAACTATAAAGACAAGCACACAATGATCTATATAATTGTGATTGATTTAAACAATGCCAAGCTAGTGTAGTGTAGTGCTATATTAGCAACTAACAAGGATCTACTACCATCGACCAAAAATATGTAAAGACTAGAACGTTGGTAATCTCTTGTACCATTTACGTTAGATAACAATTTTCCAATAATTTCTAACAAGATTGAGCAAATATTGTGCAGAGTTTAACATAAGTTCATAATTCACGGTGAATCTAGGAAATAATAGGCCTATTCAAATTCAATTCAAATTTTCAATTCATTACCACCAATTCCTTAAAATTTTCAGTTTCATCTTCTTTCAAATTCTAATATATTCACAGAAAGCGCAAGTAGATGAATGTAAAAATGGGTTTATTAGCTCTCTAAATCGACTCTGGAGTAAATCTTCACCAAAAATCAACCTCGATACCATCGACTGGAAGTAACGAAGGTAGTTGACTTTAACGTGGGGCTTGCGATCGTCAATCACGACCAGTTGGCAAGGCGCTCCTCTGCGAGGCTGGGCGGCCATCAGAGAACAGAAGCACTGGCATAAGTGACCCGATAAAAGGATCGTGACATGTGAAATATGATGACAAATTCTTTTATACACAGACACCGCATTGCTTTCATGCGCTTTACCTACCACCCATTCAACCAACAACGGATATATTTTAATTTTCTCGTGAAACATATGTGTACCTGGATTTTATTTTAGCGTAACTGTTTTTAACCCTAGAATCACTCAACACGACAGGAAATAATCGTTACATGTATTTATTAGTTTCTGAAGTGAAATAATTCAAAAGAATTTGTCGTAAAACCAATGCCAATGGGAAATGCATTTTTGTGCGATAGGGAGAGCAGAGTTAAGAACAAAGAAGAATTGTTACGGGCTTATTATTTTTTTCTTACTATTTTATTTAATTTTATATTGGTCCCTATTAAAAATAGCTAGGTATTTAGGTAATTAGGGTCTTTAAATATTTTCTATTTTAAATAAATATTATGGTATGGTTTAACTTGTTATATTCTTCCCAAAATATTTCAATTTGTTCATTAAATTATCATCGTTAGGTAAATGTAAAGTCCCCTGTCGATATACGGCCGAACGGACTTTTTCTTTCCTTTTTTTGGGTTGGTCGCAGGCATTTCTTACTTCCTCCTGGGCTCTTCGTGGCGAAGAGACAAAAAGAGAATTGTCGACTTAGCAGCGTGTGTTCTCGTTCCGACAAATATCGCTTTTGCGGATCTTGCTGCATTTTGTGGGCAAAAAATTGTTTTGTTAGTTCTGGTGAATCCAGTGTCAACCGTTGTTGGTTGGATTTGTGCCCATAAAACCTGACATAAGGTATCATTTACCACGAGGCCGCCTTACAACAAAGGTAAAACTTTAAATAATCTTCACTAATTTTCTGTATCTCTATCTCACTGGGAAACCTACTTAGACATGCTTGTCTCTTTTTTTTTAGGCCTCGTAATCGTCCTCGTACTAGCACTCATCCTTGTTTCAATTTCATCTCATGATATTCGCACTCTCACCCTCAACGTCACCGTCTTCGTCGCTGTTAGTATGCTGGGTGTTTCCTACTTCATCCTCATATACCGGGTGATTCATTGCCAGTGGAAGTCCAAGGTATCATAACCCCGGACCTTGGTTAAACAACGCAGGCTTACTCCTCGCTTTGGTTGGATTTTTATCTGCACTGGAGAGCAGTATCCCTATCCAAGACTCGCCTGACATAACTCCCAGTTGCTGCCTGGCTTCGTGTCCTTTTGTGGATGCTCCTGTATGGTTGGAGTAGTAAATATTCCCCTGCATAATCGTTGGAACCAGTCACTGGTGCTGCAGAAACCGCTCAGATAAGCTTAATTTTAAGTTATGCATGTTACATAGTTAATCCTTATCTGATTTAGCCTGATCTCATATAGTATATATTTTATTCTATCTTTTATTTGGAAATTTAGCTTAGGTGGTAGCAATTATCACCGCCTATTTTACTTATTCTATTCCGCTACCAGATAATTACTTTACTCACCTTAGTAGACATTACTACTTAGTTTTTCCCCTTGTTATTTAGTTTGGCGTACTGTTAGGTAACTTATTAGTTAATTGTTTTAATAAGGTACATAAATTATTTACTTACAATTCTTGCTGACCTTTTCCCTGTTCTTTTGTTATAGTTTATAAATTTATATTACTTCGATATAGGTAACGGCAATAATTAATAAACTTTAGGTTCGCTTACAAAACTTTTGATAGTATTCATACTTTGTTTATGCTAAGCTCAATTGCCCTTGTTACTAGTTAAATGGCCTTTATTCGCTTACGCTTTACTTAATATTGTTTCCCAACAATCTAAAGAATATTAAAAACATATTTAATCGATTAGGCACTTAATTTGAGTTATAAGATATAAGTTTTATGTAATTTATTTCTTCGAAAGTCTGTACACCGAACCAATAGCGCTATCGGAGAGGGTTATCACTATCCTTATTATTTAAACCTATAGTTAAAACTATTTTGCCCAACATACCTAAGAGGTGCATAATCGGCCAATATTTACCCTAAATTGATTTAGGGATTGTAGCCTTTAAGCACCGGTCATTTAGATAAATTAAAATTACCGTTTGTATAGTTACTTTCTTAGGGCTTTTATTTGTACCTTTTCCCGTTTTTTTTGTACTGTAAGGCTTTGGCGTCTCTCCAGCATTCTTGCGTACTGTCCATCGGGTTGTAAAACGGGTGGCGCCTGAAGATAATTATTTTCAGTTAAATCAACCCCATCCCCATTGCTGAGCTGAGCTAGGGCCAACCCTATAGTTGGAGAGAGCCTTATTGTGCTTGGAAAGGAAAATCTATTAAAATTTTATTTTACCACCCACAAGTGGGTAACACAATAAACAATAAAGTTTAATATTGATGATAATATAATTATACCAGAATTAAAGATTTTCAAAAATTCGTTACCTGATTCGCGTAAATGAAAATCTTCGAGTCGAGTCATTTGTCAGAGGCAACAGGAACAAGTAAACAATCTATTCTAAGAATCTCATGTATAGAAGGTTTTCACACATCACTTCACACCTCAACAAAATATACTCGTAACGGATCTTCCAGGAAGATTACAGTTTTGTTATATTCTGTTAAACAAACACAATACAGATGGAAATTTTGTTAAGAACATTTTATTTAGGGGTGAACCAATTATTATCAGCAGAGGTGTATTTAATTGAAAACACAGTAGTTATTGATAAAGAGAAAATCCATGAAAATAATTACATAATTCATAGAAATAGGTGGACGCCCTATCTGTGTTGTAATAATTAGTTTAATTAATTTAAACATGGAGTTTATGCTGGAGTTAAATTGTTTTTAATGTTGTGTTCTGTATTTTTCCAACAAATTAGCGATTTTCAGGAGTATCCATACAGCCAATTATTTGATCCTGAGTAACAAATAAAATCTTTTTCATTTGCTACAAATATGTTTTTAACTGTTTCTATACAATTTATTGTTATTACATTGAAGCCCTTTCCTACGTTTTCTTTTATAGTACCTACAGACTTAGTAATTCTGAGCCTCCCTCTTTCCGCCTATGAAAGTAGGTAACCAAAATAAAAATTCTCTGTTTCAAGTTCACATTTCATCAACAGGTCTGACAATACCATCATGGTCTTCATTTGGTTCCCCATTCCAAGGTGAATCATCAGATTCCATGATTTATACTGTCCTAGTCAGATTCTTCATCTCTTTTTCATTTATTCTTTTTCTCTCTTTCATTTTTTTAAATTCCCTTTGAAGCTTCCTTTTTAATTCCTATTTTACTTTTTTAAACTTCTCCTTTTATTAAATTCTTGCTACTACTGAGAAGGTATTACTGATGGAATATTTTCCCGCTTCTTTCGTCACTTATTGCTTTCTAGTCCAATTAACTAAGCCTTTAAATCGAAATTTTGCCAACTTGGCTGAATTTTTGATATGAGTTAGTTTAAGGTATATTATAACAATAAGTGAGAGTAATTTTTTGTTCAACCCCCGGCCAAGGGTGGAAAAAGATAAAACAAAGGGCTTTTTCAAGATAACTCAAAAAGGGTAAGAGATAGAAAAAAAAGTTTTTCATGAAAGTTGTAAAGCAGACAATTCTACATAAAAATGGCCTCTTAACTTTTTCTTGTACTATTACAATTAACAGAGTTAGGGAGGCTAGAAGTTAAGGGAAGATTTCAGAAATTTAAAAAAAATCATAACAAACAAAAAAATGATTGAATTTTGTAATTTTTTTTTTCAATCTGCTCTAAAATATGTAACTTTTCTTTTCAGAGAAATAGATATATTTTTTAATTTTTAATAAGAAAGTTATAACAAAAAATCAAATTTTTAATCGTTAATTTTAATGATTTAACAAAATTAAATTTCTGAAATCTTCCCTTAACTTCTAGCCTCCCTAAATCTGTTAATTTTAATAGTACAAGAAAAAGCTAAGAGACCATTTTTATGTAGAATTGCCTGCTTTACAACTTTCATGAAACTTTTTTTTCTAGCTCTTACCCTTTTTGAGTTATCTTGAAAAAGCCCTTTGTTTTATCTTTTTCCACCCTTGGCCGGGGGTTGAACAAAAAATTACTCTCACTTATTGTTATAATATACCTTAAACTAACTCATATCAAAAATTCAGCCAAGTTGACAAAATTTCGATTTAAAGGCTTAGTTAATTGGACTATTTCGTTAAGTCTAAAAAAGAGCTCTCTTGAAGTGAGCAGGTAAGTTTACCTTGAAATTTTGCACTAAATTGGCAGGACTTGCCGTAACAGTGATGTTAGTAGAACAGAAATGGGTGATAGAATAAATTTGAGCAAAGCTCTTTTTCAATTGAGTTAACTGTTTCATGAAATTAGTTATTTACTGGGATATTGGTCAATAAAATAATTTTGTTTTATTACGATCGTTTCGGGTTTACCCATCTTCAGACAAAACATCAAAGGTGTATTATTATAAATTTTTTACAAATATCAAATCTTGTTTAAACTTTATAAACATATTATGCTCTACGTAATATTAATAAATTTAATTTTCCAATATATTATTGTTAATAAATCTAACAAAGTTGAAGGCTAAAAAAACTGTTTCATGTATATGCGTGAGTTGTTATCTTGAGAATCTAGAGGAGTAACTTCCGATTCAGAATAAGAAGTTACTGAAACACTCACTGAAACATTTGCTGATACTGCTGTAATGTGATCTTCCATTGTATGAGATCTTGCTTTTACCGAGTTCGACATTTTTTCCATTTGCACATTTCCAATCTTTGCCTGACTTCTTTGTGGGCTGCGTTTATTAACATTTATCCGTTTAACTCATTATAAGCGTTTGTGATTTTTTCTTTCTAATGATTAACATCTGGCGAAGGTGTTTTGTAAACCTTATTTTTTAAAACACATCATAAAAAAACCGAAGGGTTTTAGATCTGGTGACTTTCGGGGCCACTTAATGGACCTAAGCCCAATATTGCTGCACAATCCTGGCCTTGTGGGGTGGAGCCCCGTCGTGTTGAAACCATAGGTTCCTCCTTAGCTGCAAAGACACATTCTCCAGAAGTGGAAGTTCTTCCTGTAGGAAATTTAGGTAACTCACGCTGTTCAATGTATGTTCATAAAAATAAGGCCCAATTAAATGCCTACCGATGATGCCGGCTCCAAAATAGCCTTGGTTTTGGACTGGATTTACAATGTGGGGATTTTCAATGGATCACTTGTATTCGATGCGCCTATTCGTCAAACCATTATTCAAACAAACAAACCGACTTTCGTCCGTCCAAAGAACGTGCCGAAAAAGGTTCTCTTCAACAGTTTCTACATTTACTACAATTTGAGCTATATTAAGTCTGTTTTCAATGTGACGCTCAAGCAAATACTCCAAATTGTGAATTCTGTAGTCATGATACCCTTTGGTCTTTAAAATTCGTTGAAAGGCTGATTTATCCAAATTCAATTCCCGGCTAGCCTGCCGTATAGAATTTCGTGGATTTTGTTCGAAATACTGTAACAGTCCAGCTGTATTAATATTGTTTCTTACCCTTCGGTCAATTATTTGATTTTTCCGAACAAAAAATGCATCTTCAATTCGTCGCAAGGTCGTCTCCAATCTTGTAAAGGTTCTACGATCTGAAATGATGCGATCTGGATGCCTTTCTCGATATAATTCTAGAGCCCTTCTTGAATTTTTTTAACTCGCCGTAAATTAGCAACATATCAACTTTTCTTAATGAAAAAACATTTTGTAAGCACAAAAGTTATACGTTTGACGTTCGTATTGAGTAGTGACAAGTATTTTGTGACATATATGCACTTTAAACAACGAACATTCAATTATTTTCCAACTACTTGATCCTTCCACCGCTAATGTGATTTTTAGGTGGTATAACTTTTGAGACTCTTTAGGACGATATTGTTTATTTCTTTTAAACGGGAAGTAACACAGAAAAAATTCTCTAGTAAAGGTTTATTACAAAAAAGAGAGCTTTTTAATAGGAAAAAAATTTGGATATGTTTCTGAAAAAAATATAATTGATGACGCCATTAGTCTTTTCTGTCAAATCCCAAATTTTTTGTATCCTCACAGTAGGCCATACTATCAAGTTTGAGACACCCTGTACATCTTTTTGTATCTCTGAGGGCATAAATATGTCGACTTGGATTAGGCTTTAAAGAGCTTTAATAACAAAAAACAACAAAATATTCCAAATCTTAAGATGTTCCCTTTACCCAAACATATCAGAGAATCTACATCTAACAGACTGTTCTTTCATACACAATATACATTAGGATCACATTCAATCTCATCGAACATTTGAATAAATAAAGTACGGTTTTAAAGTTAATTTCGTTAGGCCTGTGTTTGTTTACAGAGGCACTAATTAAACGCGCCAAGGTAATTAATGAGTCACTTTTATAAACCACGGCTCCGAAAAAGGTGGTGAAACACATCCACATAAAGATATAAAATAAACAAACCGTATAAATACGACTGGTCCAGATGAATCGAATATAATATATTGAATTATTTCAGAGAATGTTTACCTTCGAATATTTTATATATCAAAATAAGTGTTTTGTATCCGCAAAAAGAATAGATGTAACTAAAAGTAAAGTCTCACAAGTAACAGAGTTGTCAAACTGATATATAAATAATGAAGTGATAACATCTAAAATCATAAAAATCCCATAAAACTTCGCTTATATCAGTTTCGTTAGACGTGCGGTACACGTTTAAACCGATTTGAACCCCAATATGTGAAGTCGTACAACGTAATTTAAAATGCCTCTATAGAGCTAGCACTCGTAATGTCATAAACAGGGTAAACGGCAAGTACATGAATGTGGTGAATGAGTTTTTACCTCGTCTTCATGTCTATCGGAAGGTAGTCCTATCAGAAATGTGAAAATAGACGCTATATTGGCAATTTATATGAGACGTACATCTGGAATACTATGCAGAAGAAGGGTTTCTAAAGGAAATTTAACTTATCAGAACTTACAACCTTTAGTACTTAAATGCATCCAAGTTCATGAGCATATTTTACAACTAGTAATAAAATAAAATGTATTCATATTGTAATCGTAATACAAGTAGTAATGTTGTGTATTAGATTCATCAAACAGCTTGATGTTTTCAAAAACTACTCTAATATTTTTTAAAGAATCGCCATTTAGTTCTGCTAATGTTGAGAAAGAGTGTTCCAGGTGAATTACGTTATAAATACATATAACATAATAAGAAACAATTCTTAGAAATCTCATATGTAGGGTTGTCAGAGAGAGCCGCAATTCAATGGCGTGCCAAGCGGGTCAACCGAGACATGCGTGAGCCGTTGCCTGAGAATGCCTTTCACGTTCACGTCAGGTTAGTATACTGTTGCTTTGTTATCGTGCGGATGTTGCGTAATCAATTCCTATCCGTTGATGTTTATGATGGTGTATTGTAGCCAATTTAATTTATTGCTTTTTAATAAATAATGCGTAATAATGCTATGTCCCGCGGTTCAATTCTGACTTATATGTCCTAAATTTAGAAAAAGGGATAATAATTATGCCTTATATGTATATTGTTATACGATTATGCCAATATAGTGTTGAAATATTATGACACTATTACACTAAACTATTAATTTATATATTTCTCTATTTTTTTAATGTCGTGATTATGATTTAAAATAAAAATTCCTTTTTTATTTGATCTTACTTTGATGTTAAGTAGACACTGTTTGTTATTTATGAATACGATTTTTTTGCTGAATTTATTATATATTTTTTAACTGATCTTTGTTTCTAGAGTTTTGTACTTTGCGGTTAGATTTTTCTGTAACTCTCATCTTTATTGTTTATATCTATTTTTGATAATAGCTGACGTTTATTTCCTTCAGCTTATAATTTTATTATTATCACCTATCTTCTAAATTTTTAAATGTTTTCCCACGTAGGTTGCTGCTGAATTTTTCTCAATTTAATATTCCTGCACTGTTTTTTCTAAAACAGTTTTAGTTGCGAATTTTTGCTTGAGGATGTACAGTTTTAATTCTACTTTTCACTTTACTTTTAACTTATTTTTTAATTTTATATTTTTATGACAAACTTATTTATGTATTTATTTTAGATTTTGCACGAGATATTTGAAAGTACATCTGCATTTTGTTAGCATATTTTTTTTATTTCAAACTCATGGTTTCTGCTGGTTTCTGTGCCCGTTTTCCAAAAGTTTTAGTTATAGGACTGTTCATTCTCTGTGCTTCGTCATTTTAAACTTAAGTTTAATTACATTTACATTATAGGTAAGACTCCCCTTAAAATTCACCAAAGAATACGAGGTTTTTTGTCATCATTTATAAATCACCCTGCATAAATTGATTTCGAATAGTTTGAAGATAAAGTCAAACCCTGTAGATCCTGTTGTTGTATGTTTCTATGGTAAGGACATAAAAAACTGGCAAATCCGGTTCCATAGGGTTTTAAAACAGCCATGAAATATTAAAAAATAACGCGTAGAAATGCTAAAAATTTATGATATTTTTGAATAAAAGATAAATTGCAATAAATTAAAATATTAAAGGTGTGCATTTATTACCTCTCATGAAACGCGCTGTCAATATTTATAACAAACCAGCAGATGTAAAGCCCAACACCTGTTTTAAATTGAAATCCATAAATAACTTATGACATATTTTTCTCTACCTAATATTTATTTTGTGCGGATGAAATCGAAAGTGTATACATGGAACGCCGACTGTGGAAAATAAATGTTTTCAATCTCTACTAAATGATTAATTGTCGGTTATTTCCCCGGAATTAACATTTTGCGAATATTAGTGTGGATGGTTATTTAGGCCCGTGCCAATTTTACGAGAATTTTTATGGCTCTTGATGACGTTCTGCTCCTCCACAACTTTTTAGTCGAGACATCGAGCGCATAAAAAATAGGGGCAACGATCCTCGTTTGGTTTAGCTTATTTTTAACGATTCCGGCAGTCTAAATCTTACGTTCCACGCCAAATATGTGGGCACGTCAGAAAAGCATCCTTATGGAAATTGCAACTAATATACAAAACTCTTTCTTACTGATTGCGAAATCCCACAATTCTCAATTAGTAAAAACATTTGAAACTTGTTTGTTGTTGCTAACTTTAGTATTTACTAAATATTTATATACATCCGCATCATAGTTTATTAACTTTGGAAATGTGTAAAGAATGGTAGCGTAACGCTAGATGTTAGGAAAATATATAGAATGTAACAGGTGTGTATGAAATTTTAAGTGTTCAGCCGCGACCGCTGAGCGTAGGAGTGGTTCGATCGGAGTGATTTTGGTGTCATTGTGTAGGTTGGATTATTCTGCGTCAAATAAAAATGAAAATAGTGTTAGTGTGGCAATGAGGGGGGGAAGGGGTATAGTGAACCTCTACATTTTAGCTATTATATAAAACTCTATCGATGTTCAAGTGTACTATAAGTGAACCTAGCTTAAAAACTGAATGCTGGGCCACACTGTGCGTTTCAACGGGAACGATGTAACAGAACCAGATAAAACAATGACGGTCCGTTCTTACCCCTTCTCGTCATACTTTAGGCCTAACTTGCAGTCAAGTTGTCGCATCGAAAAGATGTCATGGAAATTATTTGTGGTTTATACTCCGCGGTCGAAATTATAGAGGGTGACTCATTGCTAGCTTTTGGACTAGTAAGGGGGATGAAGCGTGCCGGGAACGAAAATCCATTGGCGTGTCTGCGTAAAAGGCAACAAGATATAGAAAATATTGAAAAAAGATAATAAAACATAACATCTAATATTTTTTTACGGTTTGCTATAACCGGCACTTTGATCCATTTTAATTATTACAGCATTTTAAAACGTCCCAGTTGTGTTTTTTTAATTTATAAATTCATTATTGCCATGGAATTAGACCCCTCGTCTACGCTTATGCTATGACGTTTCTCAGAACGGATAAATCAAGTTCGTTTACACCCACTAAAAAAGCATTTCCCTATTCCCTACCAAGTGCAAAAGACAGAGATAGAATATAGATCGACGTTCAGTGTAACTTAGTCTATAGACGAGTATAGATTCTATCGGTGTGCGTAGCGAGCGGCACAAAGATAAATAATATTGAACCGTATAAAAATCATTTTATATTTTATACGCATTATGGTGTTTTTATATTATGTCTGAGTCACTCTCTATAATTTCGACCGCGGAGTATAGAAACCTTCAAATCTGCTATGTACAAGGGCAGAAACATGCTGAAAACAACTTCTTTGTTCTTCGACACAATTGGTTTCTTCATCATGCTGTGCATTATATGTACTAACAAATGTTCAACAGGCATTGTTGAAAAATAGTCGATCAGAAAATAATCTTTTTCATGTAAGTTAGCTTTTTTCAGCTAAACCTTGCTCGTTACTATACACCCGAATATTATCTTCAGCACTAGCTTCTGTTTCTAGATGTATTTTTCTGGAGGATATCAGAGTTGGTACTCTAGGGTACAGCGTTTATAGAAAGTCAACCCACATGGATAGATATCTAAACAACTGAGTGTCACCACCAGAAACAAATCAACACCTTACTTTAATCATGGAATACGTAATATCTGCCAGAACATCTAGAGGAGGAACTACATAATACATAATCATCAGCTGTCAAAATAAGTGGACATACCATTCAATAAGGAAGCAGTAGGACGTACCATTCAATAAGGAAGCAGTGGGACATCCAAGAACAAAGAAAAAGATGAATATCTGGTAATAACCTGCTTTCCCTATATATGGAAATGTACAGATAAAATAAACACCCCTTAATATACGGCAAAATATACAAGTATTGGACAAACGGGAAGACATATTGGTGCGAGATTATAAGAATACAAGTGTCACCTGAAGAAATAGTAGAGTAGGGAGAAATCAGTACAAGACATATACAGTAATATATGGACACATAAAAGTGAAGGACAGTGGCCAAACACCGGAACACAACATTCAATTACCGACCAGAGGACTTAATTTACTGTTTAAGACTTTTTCTGTTTCTGAAGAGCAATACGTCACTTTAACAAAGTCTAGACTGACCCTAGACATGTTTAAATTCTATTTAAATTTAATTTTGCTCAACCAAGAAAGGTAACTTTAATAAACATTCAAAAATTTCACTAAATACTTCATATATTGTAACTTCATCTATCGATTCACGAAAACTGAAGGAGTAAAAACAGGCAATTCAGATATTTATGCAGATTACATGAATAACTTCGAACAGTTTGACGCAGAAAACTAAAGAAGGAAGAAAGTTTATCCAAATATATCTTAAACCGTCGTCGGTTTCAGATTTATAGCTGTTTTGAAAGAATCAATCTGTTCATACTTCATTGTAATTTAAACATAGGGAAGTGTATTCTCGATTCTTAGATATCAAGTAAAAATTTCGGTTTTTTTTTTCAAAGCCAAACAATCATAAAAATTGTTGGGGTACACTACACCTATAAAACTGTCACTAAAACATTCGCAAGGAACAAAAAACTATTATACTTTAAGTGCAATTAGTGTCTACAGCTATCGTAAAAATAACACAAATTAGAATTTATGGGAGAAATAAAAATAAAATCGTAACAGGTGTTGCTGAGGTAAACAACAATGATTGATGTAATTTGGCTTTATGGAAGCTGTAAGTGTCTTTTGAAAATCCTGTATAATATATAATATATAAAATATCGGTAACTAAAACAGTAAATATCGGCCGTTATGTTTTTTCCCTCAATGAAAGATGTTTTGTTTCAACATGGTAGTATTCCCATTTGTTTCAGCAACGTTTTATTTATTGTTGAATGAAAGCAGCAAAGTTGACACAGTTCCAGTATTTTGGATTTTGTAAATATATTTGGTATGCTATCTACATGGTGTTCTAATTAAAAATAGGACAAGGCTAAACTTTTATAATGTGCATAACATCTGTTTGTCTACTTTTTTAATTTAATAAAATTACATTATGTGTGCTAAAATTACAATCAGCTTGTATTTTAATATCAAGTATCAAAAATGCAAAGTTCCCTTTTGACTTTGTGAAAAAAATTATTTACATCTAATTCAAATATTTAAACATATGTTCAAAAAACTTATTTTTTTTGATACGATCTATACCAGTAGATATTTTTTTAAATATTATCATGTTTGCAACGATCGCAAGTTCAAGCAAAAAATCTTTTTGTTTGACTAATTCTTCAGATATTAAACAAATTTAAAATAGAAAATATATTAATGCAATCCTCATCTATGTTCACTTTTAACGTATTTCATTGCAATCAAATAAAGTATGACCGTTTTATATAGAAGACATCAGGACGTCTCTATATCAGCCCCCGATTTATCCGTGATCAGTCATACATCAAAATATCTAGGTGTAATAACACAAAGTTGGTGAAGTTGGTTGTTTTTGGTAAAATTTTGTCAAAATCCTTACTTTATAACTCCCTGTTAAAGATTCACGGCTTGGCTAACTGAAGACAACTGAAGTAATAATTGTCAAATGTTATGTCAAGCAGTTATATTTCAAGGACTTGAAAAATCAAGTGGTTGTTCAAAATTTTTTGATTTTTGTTTTCAATTTTATATTGTTTACAAAATGTTATCCTGAGTTGTAATCTTAAAATTGTATTCCTAGCAATGTTTTTTGTAAAACTAGTAGATTTCAAGTTTACTTGCTTACAACTCTTGAATATCGATAAATAATTCTTCATGGAAGTAGAATTTACTTAATTCGAGGTTGATATGATTCAGAATAAATGTATCTTTGACCCAGGATAGCGATTTTTTTCTTTGCATTAGACTTGATGAATCCCTACTCTCGAAATATCACAACAGATTCTCTTTGTAATACAGCAAAGTCATTTTCATTCCGACGCACCTACATATTTCCTGAAGTTCTGAGTTGGAACGCATACCATCGAGCAACCAATCTCTACAGGCGGACAACTTCCAAGTGACAATCACGTCCAAATTGCATAACTGTCCCCGTGATAAGTGTCTTAATTTGTAAAACACCATCATAATTTGTCGAATCAATTGCGGGACGATTTAAAATTAGGCGAAAAGGCGAACGGCGCCGGTCTGCGGGAGATAGGACTGAAAATACGATTTAATCTGGAACGTGTGCACCTGTTTTATCTCCGTTATTAATCAGGAAATAAATTGCTGTAGAAAAGCAACAGCGGTGAGTGCATTTCTAATGCAAATTTTCTCTTAATTTTGCAATGCACCGACTATTTGAACGGCTATAAATAATGGCTAATTAACTGCTTTTATTCTTGTCGGTTACCTGCTAGGTCACCCATTTGGCTGTATTTTCCTGATACTTTGTACTGTATTTTGATAACCCAATGTCAAAACAGAGCCTTCTTGTACTTTCCGGATTCATATAAATAAATATGTTTCAATAACAAAGGGGAGACTTTTAGATTATTTGAAGAGAAAAAAATCCTATGAACATATGATAAAGGGCTTAGTTTTCGGAATATAGTGTTAACATTTCTGAAAAATATCGCACTTGTCCAGGTATATTTCGATATATGATTGGCGCAAAATAATAAAACCTGGACTGGTGACTTATTTAAGTAAATGTAACAATTCACTGAATTTGTATATTATGCTTGATACCAGTAGCGAAAATTCAGTGACATTTAAAAATTTCGGCGCATTTGAGTATTTTGAAAATTCGGTAGGTTAATTTTTAACAAAATCGTTTCCTTCGGTGAAATATCACATAAGCTTTCATATAAGTAGTCAACAGGAACATATAAAAAGTCCAGACTCAAGAGACTATCATTTCGGAAATATTTCGACGCGCTGAACACAATCTTTTAGTCAAAATTCATGACTTCCCGATGAATTCTGGAGAAAAGTGAAATTTTTTAGTGAAAACTGGGCATAGTTGGGCCAATTTTCAACGAAATAGTGGATTTGCTGAGAAATATCGAGGTCATGGGTATATTTTACTAATGGCATCGTGTTCCTTCAGCGCCTCAAAATATTACGAAAATGATATACTTGGCAAAATTTAAGAAAAAATGTCCCATATTTAGGCCAGTTTTCATAAAAAAAATCACTTTTTTCCGAAATCCATCGGGAAGTCATGAATTTTGACTACATGATCTTGTACTTGGACCTCTTTTTTGTGTGAATGTGTTATTAGCAAAAAAATATATTTTTTTGTTTCGTGTTTTGCTCGAAATAATAGATGACATATTTCTTAGATGGAGACAGAGAGTTTTCATTAACTACATAATGAGCGAAAGAAAAGAAAATATTTTAATCAAATCTTTTGAAAAATAAAGTAAAATAAAGGGAAACGACGCTATTGTATTTTAGACAAATAAATCATTTTAAAAAAAATTCTACGTCACTAATATTTCAAAGTTAGCTATTTGATTATTTTAAAAATTGCATTTACAACAAAAAGTTTATTTAGAATATATATTTTTTTTGGAAACCAGCACTTGGAATTATTTACGATGTATTCAACTGTGTTTAAGACAGTATTTAAGACTTGATAATAAAGAAATACATTTGACGTTTTAGACGTAAATTATTATTACTAAACCGATTATTCACAAAAATTTTTTTAATGATACAAGGAAATAAGTAATAATAACTACAATAAATGCAATAACTATAATAAATGTAATGAAAATTATCTAAAATGTTCATGAAAATTGTGTATAAATAAAAATGAAAAATTGAAATATTTCAAATGAAATTATATCACTCAGACAAAATTTCTTCACTTCAGAACACTTGTTTTAAGTAAATTTTAAGAACAATCAAATAATTTATGATATGTGAATCAATCAATCAATTACTTATTATTTTGAAAATACTGAGAATTTAGTGGTATTATCGCAAATGCAAAATTATTGCACAATTTTGCTCAAGTTAACTAAAAATAAGTAATAAAATTATTGATTTTCATTTTTGTAATAAAGAAGTCTTTGAATTTCATTCTGTTTTTGGTGGGAATAGATTTAGACGCCAGCCAATATAAATTGAGTCGTTAATCAACTCAAATGGATTATGGAATTACTTAATATATTTTTGAAATTAGTATCTAATTACAGTAAAATTATTAATATCTACTTTATAGAACATGGATAAATTAGTAAATATGGATTTTTTTTCGTTTTTTTTTTTGAGTTAATATATTATCCTCAACAATAAACTACTACTAATAATAATAGCTGTTTAAGATACAAGTTAAAAAAGTGTTAAAATATATACAAAGCGAGAAAGGGCAAAACATACAGAATCGTCAAGTCTTGTAGAAATAGTCCAAGCCTACGTAAGCTTCAATTTTAAAATTAATTTTAACTGATATCTAACATCCTGTATACAGGGTGATTCAGAACTTATTAAAAAAAATTTAATGTATCTTACAAATAAAATTTTGTAAAAAAAGTCAAAAAGGGCAGTTCGTTAATGATTTAAAAATATACCTCTGCACGGCACTGGAAACTGGTCCACTGTAAAATCTGACCTTGTACAACGCAAAGCATGCAGTCGGCTACCGGCACACGGTGGCAAAGTGTTATAAAAAAATTAACCGGACAAAAAATTTTAAGAATTTCTTTCCCAAGGAAAGAAAAAAATAAAATTTTATAACACCTATCAGTAAATTCAACTACTTTTGCCGCATTGTTATTGTTATTAATTAATAAAATTAATTTGTGAGCCTGATGTTACAACAACTGTTCAAAATTTTGTCCACCCACATTTGGGCCTGACTTACCCAGTTTCTACGAACTAACACAAACGTTGTCTTGCTTCACCATAAATTAAAACGATATTCATCAACTCCCAGTTGCTATACTTACACGTAAGCCATTTTTGACACTTCAAAAACTAATGTAAACACTATCACAAAAACGTTAATACTAAAAGCAGATTTCAATATTCGGAATCGCCTGGGGCCACGTGGAGAGTGAACGCACAATACCAATGACGCAGCGATGTAAGGGTTGAAAATACTACAACTTTAATAATTTTTTCTCGGAAACTATAAGGATTTTACAAAAAATTTGTTTGCGTTATTGATTCCATTTTTCATAAATCATCTATTTCCAATTTTTTTGAATCACCCTGTACAAACATTTTTATTTTGATTCAATTTCATTCAATTCAACCGCTTAATCAAAAGACAATTACAGTGAGCTTCGACAATAACCGTTTAAGCCTTTCCAGGCACCAAGACTTCCGCATCGCAGTGTTGCAGGTTCTCTATTAGAACCAAACTACGGCAAGGTAACTAAATTATCAGAGCCGTCTCCTGTCATTGCGCTAACTCGCCGGTAATTATCTCTCAAATTTGGTCGGGGACTCTGGGATTTAGTAGCCCTGTCCAAACGGAGACACCTTCATAGGTCAGGTGCTAAGCTGAAATAATAGGCTCTGCTGGGATTACAGTAAATTTGCATCGCCGACGGCTCCTGTAATTGCCAATATACCCTTATAGGGGATGTGGGGTTATCCCCACGGGATCCGCGGTAAACGGAAAGAATAAGGTGTGATTACTTTATATAGGAACATGTGTTGGTTGAGTTACTGCAAGGATTTTCAAATCACATCAACAGTTTTTGTTATAATTTACATAGAGGGCATGCCATTGGTGTGATAAGGTAAAATAGTCATATTTATTTGTTCATAAAATATTTGTATAAATCTTAAATTCTTAATACATTGAGAAATATATTAACCCGAAAAAAATGACACCAGCAATTCTACAAAAGAGAGATACAATTTGCAAATATACTTTAAAAAATCACTGTCTTTTTTCTATTTGTATGTTCTTTTTTTTATTTGTATGTTCGCCTTACTTTATCGGACAACGAATAACACAGAGTAGGTGTTAAACACCAAAATCTTATTTGACCAATTTGATAACAATGTAACGTGTGTGTAGTTTGCTGAATATTAGCTTATATCTTTTTAAATTGATACATAGCTACTACATTGAAATATAATTTTCTTATATCCTATACTAGCTAATTCCTTATGAAGCTCATAAGAAGAATATTGTATCGGATGTCCCAAAAAAAACACGCAAGATTTAAATTATGCGCCAAAAGACAACGTGACAACTACTGACAGTTCAGGGTTATTAAAAATGGAGTGTCATACGAAAGAGCAATGCGCTTACATTGTTGAGCAATATTCTAAAAATAGGAAGGTTTGGCAACCACAGATCGCAATTTTCGTACAAAATATGGTCGTAATAGTGATTTAACTTCATCAATTGTGGAAAGACTAATTGAAAAATTGAGGGAGACTGGATCAATTAATGATTTTAAACACTCTTGTCGTCCTTTAACAAGTCGTTCAATAAAAAACATCGAAGCAGTTCGTGTTGCTAAGAGTCAATGAACATCAATTCGGCACCGTGATCAAGAATTAGACAGTTCGAGAAGTTCTCTCCAGCGTATTCTCATGAAAGATTTGCATCTGCATGCTTACAAAGTGCAATTGACTCAAGAACTGAAGCGTACCTACTGACCACGCAGAGCGAAAAGAGTTCGTTGGATGGATTATGGAACAAGTGGATGCTGAATTTTGGAACAAAATCATCTTCAGCGATTTTCATCTTAATAGCTTCGTTCATCGACGAAAATTTCGCATTTGAGGTTCAGAAAATGCGAGTGATCGTTGAGAAACAAATGCATCCACAACGTGTTATTGTTTGGTGCAGATTTTGGGCTGGAGGTATCATCGGACCATTCTTCTTTGACAATGTGTCTGGTCTGGCAATAACAGTTAATTGTGCTCGCTATCCCGACATGATAATCCGATTTTTTGAGCCTAAATTGCAAAATATGGATGTAGTGGTTTCAATATGGTGGCACGTGCCATACAACCAGAGAACCAGTTCAATTACTGCACGAGTCATTTCCTGGTCGTGTAATTTCCCGTTTTGGTGATGAGATTTGGCCGCCCAAATCATGCTATTTAACGCCATTGGACTTTTTTTCTCTAAAGTCTTTTAAAGTGTAAGGTTTATGCCAACAAGTCCACGGTCACTCATGCCTTGAAAAAGAAAATTGAGAGCTATATCAACGAAATTTAGGCGCAATTTACACAAAACGGTCATGGACAATTTCGACAAAAGAGTGTGTATGTGCCAGCAAAGCCATAAATGCCATTTACCTGATGTACTATTCCATACATAATCCTATACTGTATATTATAAATCAAAAAACATTTACAATTTTTAACACCTGTATCTTCTATCAAAATTATTTGCCTGAATTTTGACACTCTTTACTTCCTTTTTCTAAAAATTTTGTAGCATTATTTCCTAAGGTGGTTATATACTGCATTTCCCCATACAACAATACCATATGTTAACCTTGATTCTACGAAGGCAACATTGGTCCCAAGATTGTACCTTGTACCACACGATATTCCATTGTTACCTCATGAGTTTTAACATTATTTATTTATCTGCAACAATAACTTTAACAATATGATATACTGTATCAAAGGCATTGGCCAAGTCTGCGAAAATACATGTTGGTATATTTTCATCTAATACTTTAAATATTTTGGTAGTTATATCGTATAGTCTTTCCGATCTCAATTGAAGAACCAAGAGGTTGGCAGTATGTACCAGGTTCGGTCGCTGACGCAGCAACTCGGCATTGAAATATTCAAAAAACTTGTTCCCATACTTATTTAGCCATGCCCATATACAGGTCCGGTCGAACTAAACGTGGAGGTGGTAGAAATGTATACGCCCACTTGAGCAATGCGCGCGGGGGCAAACGGCGTATATCACAGCTGCACTGGGCGACTGGGCAATAAATATTAGTTGTTGACAAGTGGTTGACAAATTGCCTAGCAGTGCAGCAATGCGGAATTTGGTAATTTTAATTTATTATAGGCACCTTCTATTAATCATTCATATTACAATTGCGAAAGGGAGAAATAAGAGGGATATTTTGTGTACTAATATTATTACAACATGGCATTTTGAAACCTTTTGAAGCGGAACAAAACGAAATTTACTATCAATATAATAAAATTGTTTGAGGACATAAATAATTCAAATATGTTGTTGACCAAATTAAGAAAATAGAAGTTTTCTACACTTTATATACAAATTATTATAAATTTTCACCTTTAGCAGAAAACTTTTTTAGGGACGCTTATGGAACTCATTAAATTTTATTGTTAGGCGTTTTTATACATATTCAACTGACTTTCGGAAGGACTTTACATGTTATATTTTGTTTATTTATTTTTTCAAACATATAGGACGTATCGTTTTTTAGATAGTGCGACCCACAAATTTTTGCATATTTGAATTCTTGGTAAAATTAGAATTTGATTACAACCTTAATTACGACGCCGTTACTACATTATTTTGAAATTTTCTTAAATTATGGGAAATTTTTCCACAACAAGTTTCAAATGATTATAATTGGATCTAAAAAAAATTGGCACTGTGAGGAATCCCGCATAGTTAGCCAAATAGATACTAATTTTATTTCATCTTTTTACTCAAAATAACAGCTTTAAGGTCAACTGACAAGAGGTGCTGTAGAACTTAATACCTATGTAATTCAATCATTCAGTTGATATCAAATTATCCATAAATTTTGGGCATAGTGTACCCATCCTCGCGCCATTGGTACATAAGCAATTTTGTATTATTTTATTTGTACCAAATTTTAATTTAATATCGTCTGCCTTTTAAAGATATTATTCAAAACCTACATTCAATTTCCGTTTTTTTTTTATTAAACGTTTTCTAACATTAAAATCAGTCACTCGTCAGTTAATTAATTAAGAAGTAAATCTACTCGACAAATTCATCTATACGAAGTGCGCGTTTCGTCCCCAGACACCGTTAGTTCTCCCTTGGTTGATCCGTGGATACCTACATAACTCTGGAAGTCCTCTGTTTCGTAAACATGTCGTAAACAAAATAAATACGAGTGTTTGCGGTAATAATCCAGTATGGCTATATTTAATGAGGTAAACGATCTAATAAATGGTAGTTGAAGCAGTTACGTTTAAATAATTGCACCTCTGTGAAGTTTAGGTAGACTGAGGAACTTTTAAGTTAACATTTATAATAACCTAAATCACGGTAATGATGATGGATGGTAAACAAGAGAGCTGTTGAGCGCTAAGGTTTGTACGTAAATTTCTCAACTGAAATAACTAGGTACAAACAATTCTTGCTTGTATTTCGTATAGTGAGCATTCGTTTGGCTTGACGACAGATAAATATTAGGTATACTAACTTCGATGTATTTACCACTTATTTCAATTATGACGTGTAATTAAATTATACAGTTTTGTACATGTTATTCACAGTACCTCCTACTAGTATTACAAAATATCGCTACCTATATTTATTAATTTTACATATTAATGTACATTTTGTTATGTCTCACGTAAAGAAAAAAGAACTTTTTATTATATACGAGTAGACAGAATGAAAACAAATGTATATCAAGAACACATCGAATTGCTTTGAAATACTTCGAAATGCAAAACTTTTAAATATGTCAAATTGCCTCGCCATATTTAGAAAACCTCTAAATGCATCCGAATATTTCGAAAACTTACTTCAAAACACCTCGAAATATATAAAAAAAAAAAACTTGACGATGCTTCAAAATACATACAGACAAGATACATAATAGAAAATGCCTCAAAACAGCCCTTAAATATACCTACAATAACTTCAAAAAAGTATCGCATAATAACTTCAAAATATACAGGTATGTATAAGCACCTACATAAAATTTCGTCAGTATACAAAAAATAGGAAACATCAAAACAGAGGTTAAATATATTGAAATATATTTTCAAGTTGTGTATGTGTGTTGATTTTAATTTTTATTTTTAATTAAGCTGTAAATTGTTCCATAGAAACCTTTACTATCTTTTATGTTTTAACTTATACTTTCTTATCCCTGACCAGCTGCTGGTAGACACTTGTTACATATCAGACAATATCAGAAAACCTCAGGAGTCGGTTCTATATTTACACACAAACTAAGTAGTACAATGCAATACACTTTGGAATGAATAAGAGTTTGAAATTCAATAAAATGTTTATTAAAAAATTTGTTATATGACTATACTTGAAAACATTATAAACTCAAATTAGGAATACCTTTTTATATGTAAAATTTGCCTTTTTTTTCAGCTCAGCTTACAAACAGTATAATAATTATAAAAAAATAACTATTAACTAACTTTATTTGATCTATGTAATACTGAGTATGTCTTCTTATATTATTTGTTGCCTCACAGGAACGAAAATGATTCGGACTAAAGTAAAATGGCTGTTCATTTGACATATTTTGTCAGAGCTCGTGAAAATAGTGAAATATTTAAGATACAAGTGATTAGATTATGCTTATTTCTGTACAGTTAAGTCCTGTGGTTTGTTATTTATACTTTGAAAAGATTTGACGCGAGAAAAAGCATGATTTATTGGTGATAGCTAGCAATATTATAGTGCACTATGTTTTAGGTATCTGGTACGTTGTAAAATTTGAAGTTTTCTTTGCTGAAAACTACTTAGAGGCCTTGCAGACTATTTATGGGGCCACTGGAAACTGCTTTGGAACTGCTTTATACTGCTGGTAGCGGAAAATTTTCATGGGATGAGAAAATAACTTTCTCTGGACTCTGGCAAACTGTGGATTTAACTGGTGAATGTTTAATTTCCTTTCTTGGGCTGTTTTTTCTTGCTTTATTTTCGGGAGCTGCCTCTCCACTCTCCACTCTGTATATCTTGCAAAACCCAAGCCGTAACCAATTATTTTTTTTCCTGAATATTACGTCCCTAGCTTTGCTTATGATCCATACACAGCATTTTTCAGTCTTTGAATGTCCTCTTCAATCACTTTTTCACAACACTACTGATAACTAACACATTTTTAACAAATATCCTTTTATTTTTATATACAACTCTATAAATTAATTAATAAAATATTCTTTATTTTATGTTTTTTTAGGTCATCTCCGGGTAATCTTACAAAGCTACCTTTAGCTTTGACATTAGTGAAATTTATTATAAAATTTGACAATTGATGAAAATTTTCATGTTATAATTTATGTTGGATTGAAATATCATCTTTAAATTTACTCGCCACTCTAGGTTTAGATTCGTTTTTCTCTATGTACTGAGTACTAACAAGTGTCTATCATGCATTTTATGAAAATTTATTCTGTAATTGAGAATAAAATTAAAAGATTATTATTTTTATACTATGTAATATTATTGATCATTACTAGTTTTATATCCAGAATATCCATATTAACAATGGTTTACAAATTTGGTGTTGTTATAATAATAATTAAAAATTTTATACGACTTTAAGTTCGGTCAGGCAAAATATTTTCATGAGTTTCTACATGAACATTTCAAATTCGTTACAATATACAATAAAACTACTTCAGAAACAACTGAAGTAAACTAAAACGGTCAGTGATCAGAGGTAAAGGATAATCATCCAAGTCAAAAGGTAGTAACCGAAGTAAAATATCAGAAATATTAATAACCAAAAGTTAATGACTCAAGGCCAAATGTCAAGGACTTGGGGTAAAATGTCAATGATTGAAAGTTATGAGAAAGAGTTAGAAAAATGGGCCAAGGTTTAAGATCAATAAGAGAAGATCAAAAGTCAGTCATCGAAGATCAAATATCAATGAACGATGATCAAATACCGGAGACCAAAGGTCAATGACCGGCTGTTAAAAGTTAAAGACCAGCCACCAAAAGTCAAAAGTCAAATCCTAAATGTCAAATGTTGGTGGTAGGAGGTAAAGTCAATGGCAAGTCAAAAGTCATAACCAGACATCTAAGGTCAATGGTCATAGGTAAAGGTCAATAAGCGGTGGTAAATGATCAAAAGGTAAGTTATTAATGGATTATAAGGTTTTTAAAGATTGGCGGTATTTCTAAGAATGTACTCGTATTTACCAGTATTAAATATTTTGAAGTTTTGAATTATTTGAAGTATTAACACAAGAATAAGTAACTTATTGTGTGGTATTATTTCGCATTTAGTGGAGTACTTCAAAGTTACTAGTAGTTCTAATGTTATATTGACGTATTTTGTATTTTTTTTTTTTTGTATTTTCAGTAGTCAGTCAGTTTTAATGTACTTTACAGCCAATTCGATGAATACATTCTGAAGTTATTTTCGTATTCTAAAGCTATTTTGCTTAATTGTAAATTTTCTTAAGTCGTTGCGATCTATCTGTCTAATACTGATTACATTACATGATAATTTTTAATTCAGTATTGTCAAGCTATTTTGGTACGTATGTGGTGATTGGCGATTTTTTCTGTTTGGGTATAATGGATATTATACGCATTCTTTATTTTTCTGGGAAGTATAACATTCAAAGTTTTACTATTAGTCGAGGAAATAAAGCACTAAAAACGGCCTTACCTCCGAAATCTGTGCAGTAAGATGGATCGTGATGCAGTTTTTTGCATTCGATTCGTTAGAGCGTCCAGAAAGTTTGTGACTATGTGATCAATGAGAAATGAAAATTGCATCTCGAAGAGTTAAAATATGAAAAATTTATAACTCCGAAAATATTAACGGAAATAACTTCAATTTTGCTACTCGGGGGTTTTTGGTGTCGCTGAACACGAATATCATGACGGCAACGGTCTCCGAGGTACCTAGTGCTCAGAGTGGCCGGTTTCCACGTCGTCTCCTTGAGTTTTGTGGAAATTCGTTATAAACTTAACCGAAACTCAGGGTTTTCGAGGTCGCTCAATACGAATATCACGACGAGTTATTTTGCATATTTTAACTCTTCGAGATGCAATTTTAAAAATGCAATTTTCATTTCTCATTGATCACCTAGGGTCACAAACTTTCCGGACGCTCTAACGAATCGAATTCAAAAAACCGCATCACGATCCATATTACTACACAGATTTCGGAGATTCAGTGTTTAATTTCCTCGACTATATGTAGCGAATTTCGATAAATAAAACTTTTTTTCTCATTTCCAGTGTTACAAAGCTTTTTCTTTAACTATTGATATTGTTATCCTGCTTGCAGGTTGCTACATACTCTTCGAGGTTTGTTTTGTCATTCGGTATATTATAAACAAATGATATCGACGTTTAGTTTTTAAAGGGGCAATCGCCGGGCGCAAGATCAAAGGAAAACGTCGGGAATTACCCGCCTAATAAGCCAACTGCTCCAAACTTTACTCGGAAAGGTACAAACTTAAGACTTTACCGTCCCCCGAGGATCGTTAGCAGAACCTNTTTTTTACTTATATCTTGGAACCTATGCATTTTGGAAGAATATTGAAGAGGAAAAAAGTTTTAGAATTGAATTTTGCACAATATACTGTAAGTTAAAAATGTTTAAATTTATTACCGATGTTGTGTGTTGTTTTATTATACCCTAAAGTTTTTTTTACCAAAATTAGAATTCCCTCGGAGCAATTAAAATATTGTAAAAAATTTTTCCAAAAAACTTGACTTGACTTTCATCAATTATTGCAATTTTGCAACATCGGTAATAAATTTAAACATTTTTAACTTACAGTATATTGTGCAAAATTCGATTTTAAAACTTGTTCCATTTTAATATTCTTCCAAAATGCATAGATTCCAAGATATAAGTAAAAAACTCAGATAAAATAGATATTTTTTTAAATTTTTTAAATATTTTTGCAATTTTGAAAATGTTCCGGACGCCACCCAGTTCTAGGGATCTACACTTTTATTATGTGAGTTATACTGAAGGTATTCCAGCAATTAGCTTTAGTAGTTTTAATGTATTTTACAGCCAATTCTAGGAATACTTTCTGAAATTATTTTCGTCTTCTAAAGCCGTTTTCATTCATTCTAGAATTTTTTTTAAGTTGTTTCGATCTACCTGTCTAATTCTGATTACAATATTTTTTTAATAATTGAGTATTGTCAAGCTATGTTGGTATGTGTCTTGAAATTATTATACATAAATTAATAGTCTTTGCTTTTTGGATATACAGGGTGTCCGCAAATTTCACCGACAACGTTTGACTGCACTGCACATTCACGACGATAAATAAAAACGATCTAAGAAAAAAAAGTTAAATTAAAAATTTAGCGATCTAAACTTTTGCAGTGGTCGTTTTTTTTTTTAAAGCGGGCGGCAACATTGAGAAGTTCATTTTATAAAAAAATATATTGTCTCTTGAGAAAATCGTCTACAGAAAGCCATTCCTGAGAAAAATGGCATTATTTGCATGTGTGCACGTTTCGGTTTAAAACTTTGAGTTCAGTAGACGATGAAAACAAGATCTTGATTGTTGTGGCTATCAGGTACCTAATGTGATTATTCTCGTATTTCTTTAGTATTCTCATTACTCCACACATGCAAATTATGAAAATTTACAACTCCGTTTAATTGTCTTGATACAATGCGGACACTTCATAATTTGCATACGTAGAGTGATGAGAATCCTAAAGAAACACGACAATAATGACATTCCCTGATAGCCACAGCAATCGACATCTTGTTTTCATCGCCTACTGAACTCAGTTTTAAATCCGTGACACCGCTATATAAATCGAAAAGTACAGACCTGCAAATAATGCCATTTTTCTCAAGAATGGTTTTCTGTAGGCGATTTTCTCAAGGGCCACTATTTTTTTTAAATAAAACGACCATTTCAATGTTGCTTCCCGTTTAAAAAAATATATGACCACTGTAAAAGTTTTGAACGTTAAGAGGGAGAGGTAACCGGAGAAAATTAACTATCACCCAGTATATCGATTTGACTAAAACTTTAAGAAATAATACGCAATAATAGTCCAAATAAATGTACCAAATTTTAACGCGATCGGTAAAAGGGTTATGAAGTTATTAATTAAATTAATTTTATTTTTGACAACTTTGAAGGCCTGTAACTCAAAAACTTAGAGGTTTTTATTTAAGTTTTTTTTCGTAGATCATATTTATTTATCGTCGTGAATATGCAGTCAAACGTTGACGGTGAAATTTGCGGACATCCTGTATAATGGATATTATACGCATGAGTGTTATTTTTCTTTTTCATTCAATATTTTACTGTGCTGTACTGGTTTTGGAAAACCTAAACATTTTTCTCATTTCCAGTGTCTTAATGTTATAAAGCTTTGTTTTCAGGGTCATGAAGCTATGTTCAAATATTTAAGTGCCATGTGAGGTGCGGAAGTTTTTCTTCAATTATTGATATTGTTATCCTATATAAAGGTTCCTACATACTCTTCGAAGTTTGTTGTGTCATTCGGTATATTATAAACAATGATATCGACGTTTAGTTTTTAAAGGGGCAATCGCCGGGTGCAAGATCAAAGGAAAACGTCGGGAATTACCCGCCTAATAAGCCAACTGCTCCAAACTTTACTCGGAAAGGTACAAACTTAAGACTTTACCGTCCCCCGAGGATCGTTAGCAGAACCTTCACTGGCAAATCTTGTTTGCCAAACGCTCATTTCAATTAGTGACCATAAAGTAATCTCCGTCTCTTTATAGTCGGCTATGATTTCTTCTTAATAATTCAAGCCCGGCACCCGGGCGTGACCAAATCGGGCCGCTCGTCCAGAAACTCGCAAGAGCCCTACGTGTTTAAAGGTTTCCCCATAGGACAAAGTGGACAACGGCCAGCAATTAAGACCAACTGTGGACCGTTTATGCATTTTAATCAAACAACCGGAGCACTTTCGATTCGTATTTATAATTTATCAAAGAGGTTCGCTCCGTCGGCGATTTGTCGCTGGTGAATCGATTGCTTTCATCGCTACGTTTGACAATACAGTTTGTTACGGTCTACTTAAAAAAAGGACGTACGTATTTAATCATTTTAACACATACATGTTAATATTTTCTTGAAATTTTCCAACTTTAACGCAATATGCAAATTCTCCTATTTGTAAAAGAGACAGACGAAAATGAATATATGAGGAGTCCCATAAAAATAAATAAGGACTATCCTAAAGAAACATTCGTCAGATAAAAAATAATATACCAAAAGTGCATATAAACCGATATGGCAATGCATCCGAGAAGTATGACTTCAGATTTTGAAAAGGAAACCAATTTTTTTAATGTTTCAATAAAAGTTCACACAATTGTTCCTAAAATAAGACAGGCACTAATTTTATGGAAATTGGCACCACTTTAAGTGGCGATTAGTATTTCTTTGAGTAATAGTAGGTGTTCCACAGAATATTCATTCGATTTTTTTTTTAATTTAATAATTTAAACGCTTATGATTGCCACTATTGGACATTAGCCAGGACGAGGTTGTATCGGTATTGCCAGTTTTTAAGCCAATTCTATGAGACTAATTCATTGCTTTTATATGATTTTGTATGTTATTTTAAACTTACTATTTTTTTTGTCATTGTGGACGAAGCGTCGAATGATAAAAAAAAATTAAAGCATTAAAAATTAATACTGTTGCGATTATTATGATTAAATACAACGGCCTACAAAAAAAAAAGTTATGTGAACTTTGCATGCGGCATATGATTTCCTTTGTATTTTTGTCTCCTGAGCACGTGTCTGTTTTGCTCCATCACCCGTCAGTGACGAGATCTTGACATATGACACATGTTTTTCGACGTAATTTTCCATCCTGAATCCGATTTCGATGTCACAATTACTCCATAACCTTCTAGCCTTCAAAAAATCGCTGAAGATCTTCAGAAAAAGGGCGAAATTTGAGAAGTGACGAAATCTTGACATGCGGCATATATTTTCGGACGTATTGTTACCTTCTGAATCCGAATCCAATGTCAGATTTGCTCTATCACCGTCTAGTTTTCAAAAAATCGATGAAGATATAAAAAATGGCAAATTTGTAGAAGTAACGAGATCTTCATATAGGTATGACTCATGGTTTTCGATTACCTGTTTCTGAAGATCATCAGCGATTTCTTGAAGACTAGAGGGTTATGGAGTAATTCTGACAAAGGATTCGGATCTAGGAGGTAAAATTACGTCGAAAAACATGTGTCACGTGTTAAGATCTCGTCACTTCCTATACTTCATTTTACTGAAGATTTTCAGCAATTTACGGAAAACTGAAGGGTGATGGAGCAAAACAGACTATTCGTGCTCAGGAGACAAAAATACACAGGAAATCGTATACCGCATGTACAGTTCACATAACTTTTTTTTTACTGGCCGGTGATATTAATATGGTACGTTATCAATTGTTTTATAAAATATCCTTAGTAAAAAAAGAAATAAAAATACTTACCAATCTGATGGATTTGAATTTATTTTTAAATAACTTTAAGTTTGTAATAAAAAGTATTTGTTGTTATTATCTTAAAGCACTGAGTTTAGTATATGAATCTCGGTGTCAATGACCTCTGACTTTAAACTAGTTTTGGTAAACGGTCACTAAACATATTCGACGAAGTAAGCAATTGCACGCAGCCACGATGTGGTCATAAAAGTAGACGGGGACCCATTTAGGAGAATCCTAGTAGACAGGTCATATTAAAAGTTATAAAACTATAAACAAACTATATTTTAGATTACAAAAAGAAAAAACTATTATACTATCTCAAGTCCGATTCTGTACGAAATGGTGTTTTCGGCGGAGATTGCCGTTCAACCTGTTTTGACCAATAGTTTCACAGAAGCACGAGCTTGATCATTGTTTATATGATTAGAATACGCAAATTGACTTTACACCTAATTTGTATATACCTTCCTTACAGCCAACGTTAGTTTGGCAAAATGTAGCCGAAGAATGTAGCCGCTTCATTCTATTACATTGAGTTTAGTTTTCAGTTTTTCCTTTTACGTGTTTACAACACCGTAGACAACATCGCGATTTTCTGCTTGAAGTATTATTTTTTACTGGAAATTAAATAGAATTTGTATAGTGCATGTTTTATCCAGTTTGATATTATAATAAAATTGAAAGTATTGTTTAGAGAAGTGTCTATATGTATTGTAAATATATAAAACTTTCATAAATGATTACAAGCCACGTCACTAGGAATTTTGTGAGAAATAGTAATTTTATTTCCTTCTTGTTTCAGTAAAATTAAAACAATAAAATCGGGTTATGTTAAAACACAACATTCTATTTCACAGACTGTAATTGGTGTAATTTTCACGAGATTTTATTCAATAAATCAGCGAATTTTTCGTTACCAGTACCAGTCCTGCAATGTTGGTTGCCTGATCTCGGCGGTTAGCCACCCATGTAAAATTGTTATTTGTTGACCGATTTGTTTCAACTTTTTTGTTTGATAGATGCCAGAAAAAGGAGTAGAATGTATAATTTCGGTATTTTCGTGATCTAAGCCATAGCCAGCTGAGACGCGTTTTATAGGAGGAAAAAACGAGAAGTAATATTAGCGATTTTTTTTCGACAAAAACTGCAACGGATTCTTATTCAGGACTATCTAAAACCCTACTATACCAATTTTTGTTGTGATAGAATACAGGGTCTTGCAGAAAATTAAACCTTAATTTTTTAAACCAACTGTAGATTTATTTACGAAACACATGCATTATTTGAATATATATCAGTATTATTCAAATTATTATTATTGTTACTATTTTTTTTTTACAGTTACGACTATTACTAGTTTTTGATGAAACTAGAAATGTAAGTAAAATTCCCAACCAACATCGTAATTGGGTGTTTCCAATAAACCAAATAATTCTTAACTATCTTAATGAAAATCCGCGGTCGATTATTAGAGATGCCAGCATTAATTTAAATATGTCTAGAAATCGAATTTGGAGATGTTTAAAAAAATTGGAGGAACAAAATTTCTTCACAGTCTAGAAATAAGAGACAGAGAAAGAAGAATAGAATTTTGTTTCAGTTGAAAAATATTTTGTACACTGATGAAGCTACAAACGGTTTATATTGTTTCTTCGCAAAATATTAGAATGTGGTGTGAAGAAAATCCGCATTGGGTTATACAATGCAAAATGCAGTATTCCGTTAAGCTAAATATTTGGTATGGCATTTTAAATCTAAAAATCATTGGGCGATTCCTACAAAATAAATTTATGGACAAAACCGATGACTTGCCTCTAAATGATCGCCTTAATTTACATGTACAGCTAGATGGAGCACCTGTCTATAATTCAATCATAGTGAGAAACTGGCTGAATGAACATTTTCCCAATCAATGGATTAGACTTTAACAGTCTTTATTGGCCACTGCGGTCTCCAGATCTCACACCTCTCCATTTTTTTTGCGTGGAGCGGTTCAAAATAAAGTTTATGTTACGAGGCCCCAAACGCGAGAAGAACTTTGTGAACATATTACAGACGCATGCCGTAATAGCTGTTTTACATTGACAATTTATTGATCAATTAATTCATGGAGTTGCTTCATCAAGAAATTGGACAAGTGTAATGCACCAAATCTACTGTCAAATAACTTCATGAATTTATTCATCATGTTCTTGACGAATTAGAACATGTTCTAATTTTCGTCAATTTCTTCGTGAAGTTCGGAAGTACCAACCCAACAGATTTTCAGCTTCAGATCAGTAATGAGGTTATGTTATTGGAATATGTAAATAATTGTGTGGCGTCGTACTAGTTTTGCATTGTTTTTACTGATTTTTTTACTTACAAACACTAATATTTATATAATATGTGTCAGAACGGTACCGCTGTTGTATCACTATAATTATGAGTGGAAAGGTGACATTTTTGAAATTTATTTGCTTCTTTTATTCATTGGTAGAACTGATTCATACGTCAAAAAAACTTGACAAAGTCTGTAGCAGTGTAAAACCACACTGTTTACCAATAAATTCGTGAATTAATTCATGAAGAACTTCGTCAATTTATTTATGAATATATTGTCAATGTAAAACAGCTATAGCATTACTAGGCAACAGTTACGAAAAGTAACAATTAATAGTCGTCGACGTATTGAAAAGTGTTAAATCATAATAATAACTTTCGTTTATTACTAATTTGAATAATACTTATACACAATATTCAAATAATGCATGTGTTTCGTAAATAAGTTGATGTAAAAAATTAAGGTTTAATTTTCTGCAACACCCTGTATTCTATCACAAATTGGTATAGTACGGTTTTAGATAGTCCTGAATAAGAATCCGTTACAGTTTTTGTTGAAAAAAAATAGCCAATATTACTTCTCGTTTTTTCCTCCTATTAAACGCGTCTCAGTTGGCCATGGCTTAGACCACGAAAATACCGAAATTATACATTCTACTCCTTTTTCTGAGATCTATCAAACAAAAAAAAGTTGAAACAAATCAATCAATAAATAACAATTTTACATGGGTGGCTAATGCTTAAGTGGGACACACTGTATATGAAGACTGTATAACCCTTTCAGTGTTTAATGATATGACGGTGAGTTTGTATCTTCATTGGTGGATGAAAGACATTCATATATAATTTATTTTCACTGATGTGGCAACCTTCAGCTCTAATAACAGCCTGACAGACTCTGGCCTTTATCTGGAGTAATTTCTTCAAATAACCTTCCTCAATTTAATTCCAAGCATAAAATAAAAATTGCAGAATCACGCAATTAAACAACAAAATATCGTCAACTGTTTCTTACAGAAAGTCTACAAACACTACTCACAAGGCACAATGAATAATTTTCAGAAATAACAGTTGACTCCTGTGGAATGTACTTAAGAAAATGTTTATGTTGTAATTATAAAATTCAATCAGGAGACTTTATATGTTTATCTTCGAGACTAAGCCTCGTCAGTAGGTTAAGCTTTAAACAAGTGTTACAACATGATTTCGAGTTGTAATATTAATATAATAAAGTGGATATATTACATATTTTTAATAAATAGGTACTTAGATTTATAAAGATGCTTCCAAACGTTCTGACGATATTGTATATAGAAAGAAAGAAAGAAAGAAAGTTTATTGGACCACGTTACATTTATGCATATACATTTATGGCAAGTCGAAGGTACAAATGTGAATACAGTCATACATATAAATGTGTATAAGACAAAGAAAATATAGTATATCAAACATAACACATAGAGTACATCATCACAAACGAGCCGAAACAATCCAACTTCGCACGAAGCGACATATAACAGCAATTATTTATAATCTGTATTAAGAAAATCGTGTATTGTATAGAAACAGTATTGACTTAGATGCCTCCTAATTACAGTTTTAAAACAATTCAGATTTAACGATTTAACAGTAGTTGGCAGTTTATTATAAAGCCCAACGTTAATTGAATTTGATTGTGACCTTGTAAGTCGGAAGCGGTCCGTTTTGATTGCATTAGAGTTTCTTGTGTTATATATATGTGACTGAAGACAAAAACTGTTTATATTTTTGTGTATTTCAGTTAAAGTGTAATATATGTATAGGCAAGGTAATGGCAAGATCCCAAAATTAATGAAATGTGGTTGACAATGTTCTCTGCCGCTCAGACCTACTAGTACTCTAATCGCTTTTTTTGTAAAGAAAAAATCTTATTCGACTGGCTAGAATTACCCCACAAAGTCACCGCATAGCACATACAAGAATGAAAAAATGCAAAATACGAAGAAATCAAAGTCTCAAGTCTAACCACAGATTTTAATTGGCGTAGTAAAAAAATAGTACTTGGGAGTGCCTTCAAAAGATATCCAACGTGCCCTGCCCAATTTAAACCATCATCTATAACAACACCGAGCAGCTTTACTTGATCACCCTTTACATTTGCTCTGTTTGAAGATATACTAAGCCTTTGGTTTTTTTCAATATTCACTGTAAGTTTGTTAAACGATCAGCAAGACAGAAGAAATGACAACTTGGCATGCCTCAGTTTGTGCGAAATTACAAAAAAAAAACGCTTAAAAATGAATTCAGTGTTCACGGAATTTGAGAAAACAAATATATGTGTTTCAAAAAGTCAAAAGAGCTTCGCCCTGTATATTGAGTGTTCATAGGGAAAGTATCAAATTTCTGTTAGAAAGTCCAAATCCCGTAAATAACTACGGTTAATACTCTCACCGAAAGCCTCCATTCCTCAGATAATTACACCTGTTTCCAGCGATATACACCCCCAGGACACTACCCGCATTCGAAATCCCCCGAATCGATGGCGATGAAGATCCTTCTTTATTTAATCGCCGTTACTACGTTGTTTCCTGCAAGGTGCGAGCACGTGATCGAATTCCCAACAAACATCTCATTCCCATCAGCACCTGTAGTAGTTAGTTTTCCCCTCGCGCCGGCCGAGTCTCCGTCCAATTCAACCTTTCAGGCTTAGAATCTATCACGGCTAACACCGTTCTCATTTACCGTTCCTTTATCTTGTGTTCATCACTTCGGCGATTCCCTGCGGACTCGCCTACCTTCGACTTCATCCCCTTACCTAGCTGATGAAATCCAATTTAGGTCCAGGAGATGCCGGGCCCCCCTCCGTCCTGCGACGACCGGCGACGTCCTGCAGCCACTTACCGGGCCACACCGCATCACAACAATGAGTGTTTATGATGGCGCCTACTCGACGATCGCCATAGCAACGGACCTCGTTGGGAGAGTTAGGCAGAGGTGTGTCACCTACGCGGGGGCCTACGATAGTTTGCTACAGTGGTCACCCGCATTCTTCATGCCGTAACGGCCTTAATCAGACCCGAGACTCTGCGATTATTGACTGCCGCAGATTCTGGCCGCGTCCGTCTACCCGAGTTGCGACAATTGCGCGGACCCTGGCTGCTTTTTAATCATCTCTTCTATAGAACCTCCACAACTTGAAACGCCAGAAAATGCCTGCGGTCCATGTACAGGGTGATTCACTATATTTTGACCCCCCCCTTTAACTTTTTTGTTTTAAGAGTTATAAAAAAATGTGAAATGTGAAAGTTGCACGAGTTTTTGTGAATTTTTCGAAAATGATAGTAGAAAAACAAATGAAGTCCAAACAAAATGGTCGCGGATGTTAACTTTATTAAGTTAAATGGAACACCCAGTATATTTTTACATATTTTAATAGAACGTTCCCTGACGAGCATAGTCATGTAGGGTTTGTTGAGTCCATCGCTAACAATAAGCGAGATACTATTAAAAAACAAAAAGAAGATTTTTTATTAAGAAAATAAGACATTTTGTAATTGTTAAACCTTTTTCAGGTATTTTTGCCTTTTTCCAATTACGAATGGATTTACAGATTTAGTTGTAATATATTTTGACATATCGGTCCAAAATACGTATAGGTATTTTAATTAAATCCCACTAATTAGGCCGTGAGAGGCCTAATTACCCATGGACAATGATATATGGTAGGCCGTGACAGTGACAGGTAATGTCATGACAACATTGTTATTGTTTGACAGTTTGTATTATTATTTAATTAAAATGAGTTACAAAGAAATAGAAAATTGAATAATTATAGGAATTAAAATAGAGCAATGTTCTTTTCCACACTCTATTTTAATTCTAAATAATTTTCTACTACTGTGTAACCTATTGTAATTAAATAATAATATATACTGTCAATCAGTAACAATGTTGTCAAGACATTACTACCTGTCATTGTCACGACCTACCATATAATGTCCATGAGTAATTAGACCTCTCACGGCCTAATTAGTGAGATTTCGTTACATTACCTATACGCATTTTGGACCGTATCAATGTCCGATC
>NW_019416420.1:525502-564335 GCF_000390285.2 Anoplophora glabripennis
TGTTCCAGTCAGTATTTTGTGTTGAACCTTTTGGACCCTATCCTGCTTTACCAAATCCACGTGTTGAAAATTCTTTAGAAAATATCTTTATTTCTGAAGAGGTGGTATTAAAACATCTAAAACGGCTCCGTACTAACTCCTCTCCAGGTCCAGATGAGATACCTAGATAGAATTCCAAGAAAATAATAAGCCAATAAAATTGTGTTATGGGAACTATAGTAGGATCGTATACGATGCAAAGTAGAGCAAAAAGTCGTTGGTCTTTTATCAAAGGAAAATCGTGTCATCATTTTTAGGAGGCGTAAGATGAACCATTTCAAATTTAAAATGAAATTCAATGTAAAATCTGAAATACCGCTGCATACGCACTGTGTTCTGGTAGTAGCTGTAGTCGGCCAGGTGCATCGAGTGTACGAATTGGTCGGTTATACGTCAAATACTAACCTGGCGTGCTTAGTAGTATATCAAAGAGCGCCTCCAAAAAAACAAGTAAACAACAGTGGCGCGTACATAGGTAAAATGTAGTACATATGTGGAATTTAAAAAATAAATTGCATTTATAATAAATTACATTTAAAATAAATAGTTTATGGGAATAAAGGAATTTTTGTATGAACAAGGGTGCCAGACGTGAACTGATCCCCTCGTTCCTTCATAATTTATAAATAAATCATTCAATTTCTAAAACCCTTAAAAGCGTACTGCATTGGATCCCTTGACAGGCAATGATTTATTACTTTGCATCGAATATGATCCTACTATAGATAATTATGACAACACTGTGCTGCCTTTTATTAGGTCATTTAACTCGCAAGTCTTTTTATATTCTAGACTTAATCCGCAACCGCTAACAGTCAACGCAGCATATAGAGTATACTACATTAGCCATTACTGTGCATGCACAGTACGAGGTGTGAGTTTGCATTATTATGGATAATTGATTATCAGGATGAGGTTTGGAAAGCCTAGCTGAAATTATACTAAAAATTTAATTGCCTGACTAGTTAATCGAATCTTGATCAGAACTGAAAGTATTGGTGCTATTGCATCTTGAATACATTAAAAATACTGGAATGCAGAATACTTGTACTCAAGCAGTCACGTTGTATGAATAGTGTTCAATATTTGCAATGTGTGCATTAATATTTAAGCGTATATAAAGACATTTAAAATTAGAAATATAGGATCTAAACATGATCTCATAATTTACTGTTTTAAACAATCAGACCGTAAAGATTTCAGTTCAAAATTATTTTTTTTAATTTTTCTTTCATAGGAAGTTACTTTAAGTGTTCCAGTGTAACATATTTCTACATTAAAGTTAGGATCTTCATCATTACTTTTTCCTCGGAAAGTTATAATAATGAAATATTGATAATTTTGAAATATTTCAAACAAAAACTCCCTAGGGTAAGCAAAAGTTGTGTCAAAACTATTAATTTTTCAAATTAAAATATATGGATCAAAACGTTAAAAATTAAACCACAGAATATCGAAAAGTTACTACTACTACTACTATAAACTACTTTTTTAAATTTAACTTTGACTAAACATTTCTTAACATTACGATATAAAATTTAATTGGTTTATCTCATGTAAGAGAAATATGCTTAAAAAATTGCTATACATTTTCAATCTTCCTTATCATTGAAGATAAGACAAGACGATCGTAAGAAAGTCTTCTTCCTAAATATGTAAAAATATAAATGGTTTATGTTCAGAAAAATAAGTTTGTTTATTTTTATTCTTTTGTGATAATTATTTGATCTGATAGAAAATCTTGACGCATAAGGAAAATTGTACATACAACTTGTATATTTAACATTTTTTTTATATTTAAAAAAATAACAGCTGAAAAATATAGAGAAAAACACTGTCTGACTAGACACTTATTTTACAAAAATATTGTTATCAAAGCTTGTTTCTTGGATGCTATTGTTAGAAACTGGAATGCCAGCATTCAATGGGACGGCNTAGTGAATCACCCTGTACAAGTCGGAATAGTTTGAGCTGTAATTACTCTATGAATTAACGAAAGTATTAATTGAAAAATAATAATTCAGGCAAATTTTAGTGCCACTCCTCAAACTCTTTATTTATTACGCTTCCTTTAATTATACAAGATATCCACGATTTGTATAAGCCAAATTTTATTTTAAGACAACTCGTCAACATAAGAAAAAAGTCCTGTGTTCCGGGAAATGAAATATTACTAACTAATAATTTATTTCCATCAGTTTCAAATTCAAAATTTGTTTAATTAAATTATTACATACTGACATTACAAAAAAAATCACTCAATTTTACCCAACAATGTATCAATTTCTGTGACATTTTCACTCTATTAGGATTATATTTTTAACTACTTTATTATTTAACCAAATATTAATCAAGACTCCTTATATTATTGTTTCTAATTGCATTTAAACATAATTTTCACCAAAATAACCAGATTAACGGACAGTTGTCCAATACTACACACCATTCACCGCGCCATGAGATGACTTAATGGGGACGATGGAAATAGCAAAGATGACGCACGACAACCATAAAATGGGGTGGGGTCACTCAATAATGACGACATTTAGCTACAAGTGTAGCAAATTCGTGTTTATCTGTAGAATTTATTTAATGGGTACCTATATTTGATTGAAAGTACCTACTCAGTTTTGGTTCAAATATTATCACAAATCAGTAAAATTACCAAATACGCAATATTGAGTGAAACTGTACTCAATAATTTGACTCAATGGAGTCACCCCGTACGTTTATTGCTTTCACTCACACCGATTTTTTTACAGTGTATCAACATTTTTTGGAGAAATTATGTTGATACACAACAGTTATATACTATATTTATTGGAATAACGTACATAAAAAGTTAACGATTAAAAGTTTTGTTCCTGAAATTTAAATATTACAACACTACAGTTCATTTAATACTGATTGAGAGTTGAATGAACTCCGCCTATGATGTAAAAAACAATCAAAGTAACCATTCAAAAAATCGAGCGTGGCTAACCTTCTTCGATGCTATTATCAGGTTACCCAGCCTCAAAAAAAAAAACGTGCGCGAGAGGTAAGTAGATTCATATACTGAAATACATACGATTTCGAGTGATGATGATTGTTAAACTTGGAATAAAAATTTATTTATTTATATATTTAGAATTGAATTGTATAAGTAGTGAAAAGTTAAGTTATTAATAATCATTTGGAAAATTAAATTAAAAAAATATTAGATCATTAGATGTAAGAACTTTGTAAATTATAAAATTTTTGTGTGGTAACGGGGTTTTGAATTATGAATTAAAAAAAAGAAGAGAAGATAGTGATGAGATGTCAAGATAGTTTTTTTTTTGAGAGAAGGTGGAGAATTAGAAGAAAATATATTTAATAGTCAGAAAAAAATCAATGTATTATTGCAATATACGTTGCTAGAGGAAAATTAGAAATTAAGGTATCATTGTAGTCAACATTTGGCAGTTATGATATTGCACAAGAAAGCTCAATGGTTTTGACTTGAATTCAAGTAGGTGAATCCGAGTGTAAGAACAGTAAGGACGAGTGGAGTACAATATATGCAAGACTTTAAAAATACTGGACAGACAAACATTAAGTGAAAAAGTATTTGGTGGGTACATCAAAGTATAATGACATTAAAGGTCAAATGATCACCGCTGGCATTGAGTATCGGTTTTAGTTATTGAAGACTTTTGTTAGGTGTAGACATAAAATATATTAAAACTAGTGTTAAAAAACAAATTAATAAAATTTGGTAATTTGTATAAAATTTAAAAAAAAATAATTCACGATATAAGTAGTTTAAAAACCAAATTTTGTAGTTTTAGTCTTGTACAATTAATTTAATTTTCCAAGACAAAGATATAAAAATAGATAGTGACTATATGTGTTATAATTGAAATATATTGTTGATATACTATTGACATCTATATTTTGTTTTTAAAAACATTTTGAATTATTTTTTTTTTTTATTAAATTTTGAACCACTGCTGAGGCAAGAGAGTCATTGTTTCATTATTAGTATTTTATTTATAGAATAATAATCAAGATCACTTAAAGTTATAAGTTAGGAAAAATATTAAAAAATAAATAAATAAATAAAAGTTCCCAAATAAATAGAAATCAATTAAGGTAAGGACGTGATAAATAATCAATGATATCCTATTACTGTTATTATTATTGTTGTTGAAAAGATTACAAATAATTAAGTATTGATAAACCATAATATCCATAACCATATCATAATATTTATGATAATACATATGTAAAACAAGAGTAAATAATGCGCATTCGAAGTTCTATCGCAGCGGTATTATTTGTTTAGAAATTTCCTTCATAGCGAAAATGTCTGTATTACATATTCATGTTCCTTACTAAAACAATAATAGTAAATAAGAAAATGAAAACAATAATGGAACTTTCCTTTTGTAAAAAAATGTTTATTGTATTTCATAAGTAAAACTCGAAATAAGTGATAAAGCTGATGGGAAATTTCGAAACTATAGTAGGATCGTATTCGATACAAAGTAGAGCAAAAAGTCGTTGGTCTTTTATCAAAGGAAAATCGTGTCATCATTTTTAGGAGGCGTACGATGAATCATTTCAAATTTAAAATGAAATTCAATGTAAAATCTGAAATACCGCTGCATACGCACTGTGTTCTGGTAGTAGCTGTAGTCGCCCAAGTGCATCGAGTGTACGAAGTGGTCGGTTATACGTCAAATACTAACCTGGCGTGCTTAGTAGTATATCAAAGAGCGCCTCCAAAAAAACAAGTAAACAACAGTGGCGCGTACAGAGGTAAAATGTAGTACATATGTGGAATTTAAAAAATAAATTGCATTTATAATAAATTACATTTAAAATAAATAGTTTATGGGAATAAAGGAATTTTTGTATGAACAAGGGTGCCAGACGTGAACTGATCCCCTCGTTCCTTCATAATTTATAAATAAATTATTCAATTTCTAAAACCCTTAAAAGCGTACTGCATTGGATCCCTTGACAGGCAATGATTTATTACTTTGCATCGAATATCGTACTATAGATAATTATGACAACACTGTGCTGCCTTTTATTAGGTCATTTAACTCTCAAGTCTTTTTATATTCTAGACTTAATCCGCAACCGCTAACAGTCAACGCAGCATATAGAGTATACTACATTAGCCATTACTGTGCATGCACAGTACGAGGTGTGAGTTTGCATTATTATGGATAATTGATTATCAGGATGAGGTTTGGAAAGCCTAGCTGAAATTATACTAAAAATTTAATTGCCTGACTAGTTAATCGAATCTTGATCAGAACTGAAAGTATTGGTGCTATTGCATCTTGAATACATTAAAAATACTGGAATGCAGAATACTTGTACTCAAGCAGTCACGTTGTATGAATAGTGTTCAATATTTGCAATGTGTACATTAATATTTAAGCGTATATAAAGACATTTAAAATTAGAAATATAGGATCTAAACATGATCTCATAATTTACTGTTTTAAACAATCAGACCGTAAAGATTTCAGTTCAAAATTATTTTTTTAATTTTTCTTTCATAGGAAGTTACTTTAAGTGTTCCAGTGTAACATATTTCTACATTAAAGTTAGGATCTTCATCATTACTTTTTCCTCGGAAAGTTATAATAATGAAATATTGATAATTTTGAAATATTTCAAACAAAAACTCCCTAGGGTAAGCAAAAGTTGTGTCAAAGCTATTAATTTTTCAAATTAAAATATATGGATCAAAACGTTAAAAATTAAACCACAGAATATCGAAAAGTTACTACTACTACGATAAACTACTTTTTTAAATTTAACTTTGACTAAACATTTCTTAACATTACGATATAAAATTTAATTGGTTTATCTCATATAAGAGAAATATGCTTAAAAAATTGCTATACATTTTCAATCTTCCTTATCATTGAAGATAAGACAAGACGATCGTAAGAAAGTCTTCTTCCTAAATATGTAAAAATATAAATGGTTTATGTTCAGAAAAATAAGTTTGTTTATTTTTATTCTTTTGTGATAATTATTTGATCTGATAGAAAATCTTGACGCATAAGGAAAATTGTACATACAACTTGTATATTTAACATTTTTTTTATATTTAAAAAAATAACAGCTGAAAAATATAGAGAAAAACACTGTCTGACTAGACACTTATTTTACAAAAATATTGTTATCAAAGCTTGTTTCTTGGATGCTCTTGTTAGAAACTGGAATGCCAGCATTCAATGGGACGGCGGTTATCGTTTGTTTGTTGATGTTACTGGCATGAGTGAGATCACCACGGCCGATGAAAGACGTCGAGTACCAAGGAAACGGGATACACTCTCTATCTAGCTGTCGGGTTATGCAGTTGTTAAAAGTCTAGAATAAAATTGTATTTGTTTTATTCTTTTTATTTAATTGAAACTCCAATAATCATAAGAAATCTAACATCAGAAGTGGGATTACCTTACGCATTTATTAGTGTTTTTTAAATTTGAACTGTGAAAATTGCGACCATGAGCGAATCTTCCGAGCAGAGGCGCCGCCGAAGAAGGGAGCGCAGGGACTCTCTTGATGATAGTGCTGAAGGCGTTTTAGTTCAAAGGTCCAAGAAATCCTCTCATGGCAGTCGTTCGGTGAGTAATGATGAGTCTGTTTCAAATTTTAGTCAGGTCTTTTTGAGCGGTATTGAGAAATTAATGACAAAATGTGGGAACACCAATTCACAATCCGAGTTAAGCCTCTCGATAAGTAAAGATGTTGTGTCGGAATTTGATCCGATACACAATGATTTAAAAATTTGGTTGGATGCAATTGACGAATATGCCTTAATTTATAATTGGTCTGATCGTGTAATTTGTCACATCGCTTTGAGTAAATTGCGAGGGCCGGCAGAAACTTGGTATAGGGGTTTGCCAACGCGTATTTTTTCATGGGCTGAATGGAAAACTATGCTACTTGAGAATTTTTCGCACAAACGTGATTTAGCAACGGCTATGACCTTGATGCTGCAGTGTAAACCAAAGTCTATGGAAAATTTGTATGAATACGTTTTTGAAAAACTTTCACTCATCCATAAAATGCAAGTTCCGTTAAATAATGCGGATAAGGTGAACCTAATCATGAGCGGAATAGATGATCAACAAATTAAATTTTCAGTTGAGACAGCGAACATTACTGATCCGGCAATCTTAGCCCGTCATCTACGAGCATTTTACACCGCAACTCAAAATAAGAAAAGTTCAACGATCACCGACTCGGAAAGGGGTTATTCACCTCTAAGATGTTATAATTGTAAGCGCCGCGGCCATGTTCAAAAGAATTGCCCCAACAAAAACAAACAATTAGTTCCCTATGAATCGGGCATTCATTTCGTTGGTAATAATAACATAAACACAAATAAAAAATTTTACCGGGATATACTTATAGAAGGACAGCCAATAAAATGTTATATTGACCTGGGAAGTGAGTGTTCATTGATAACTTCAAGGGCCCTGAAATCATTAAATTTACAACCAATACAATTAAAACATCAATTAAATCTTACAACTATATGCGGTCTAGAAGATAAACTACACTGTACAGCTTACGTTGATGTTTACGTCACGATAGACGGCGTAACTAGGAGGGTTTGTTTATATATTCTTGAGGGAATGGCTATCAATGCCGATGTGTTGATAGGGCAGAACTTCACCGAACTGGATGACGTAAATTATATTAAGTCAGGTCAGGTTTTAAAATTCTCCGAGGTGAAGGATTCGAATTCGCCTATAAAAGTAGACAAAATAAAGCCTTCAACGGTATGTATAGGGTATGAGAAGCCAGGGGTAAGGCAAACAGTTTTAGATATTCTGAATAGTTATCAGGACTGCATTGCAAAAAGCGCTTATGATGTGGGATATACGAACATTATAGAAATGAAAATACAGTTGAAGACGGTAAAACCAATAGTATTCAGGCCTCGACGCTATTCGGAGAGTGAACGCGAAATTATTCGTACAATTGTGAGTGAATTATTAGCCAAAGGTATTATTCGGGAATCAAATTCTTCCTATGCTAGTCCAGTAGTTCTCGTAACGAAAAAAACTGGAGAAAAACGGTTATGCGTGGATTACAGAGCTTTAAATGCTATTACTGAGAAAGATCAATACCCCCTACCACTAATAGAGGAACAAATAAATCGCTTAAGCGGTTTTAAATATTTTTGTAGCCTTGATCTCGCATCCGGTTACCATCAAATTAAAATGTCAGATGAATCGGTACCTTTTACAGCTTTTATTACACAAGATGGATGCTATGAATTTTTGAGGGTTCCGTTTGGGTTATGCAATGCTCCTGCTGTCTTTTCTCGCATGATTAATACCGCATTAGGCCAATTGCGATTCACTAAAGTATTAGTTTATCTTGACGACGTTTTAATTCCGGGGCAGACAATACAAGAAACTTTAGAAACGTTAAGAGAGGTGTTAAAGATTTTCAGGCGCCATGGTCTTACACTAAGATTATCGAAATGTAATTTCCTTGTCACATCCATAGAATTTCTGGGCTACGAAATTACTGATTCCAGAATTAAACCGACCGACAAGAAAATCGAAGCAGTGAAGAGATTTCCGCCGCCTCAAAATATCCATCAGGTTCGCCAATTTCTGGGCTTGACCGGATATTTTCGAAAATTCATTTCAAATTATGCAGCCAAATCTAGGCCCTTAAGTAATTTATTACATAAGGATAAACCATGGGAGTGGAGTGGAGCGCAAATAGAGTCATTTCAAGCTCTCAAAAACTATTTAATTAGCAAACCTGTTTTAGCAATATTCAATAAAACGCTCAGTACCATATTATATACAGATGCAAGTCGTCTTGGCATTGCCGGGGTTTTAATTCAAATTGAGAATAGTCGGGAACACGCGGTTGCTTATTTTAGTAGACAAACTACGATTACTGAACAGAAGTATCATTCTTTCGAATTAGAAACAATGGCTATAATTGAAAGTGTTAAGAAATTTCGGTCGTTACTATACGGAAGACCCTTTACTATAATTACAGATTGTGCGGCCGTGCGCAATACTTTTAAGAAAAGCGAATTCAACACTCGAATAGGTCGCTGGGTAATGTATCTAAATGAATACGACTACGAAATTAAACATCGGGCAGGCGATAGAATGCGACATGTTGATGCTTTAAGTCGTAACCCACACGTAGCTACAAAAAGTGTAATGTCCATAACAATAACAGAGAGTGATTGGCTGTTAGCGGCTCAACAGCATGACTCGAGTATTCAAGAAATTCGGCGTGTATTAGAAACGGGCGAGAGGCACATAAATAAACAAACATTTAACGAATACGCCTTGAAAGGGGGTATAGTTTATAAAATAACAGAACAAGGTTTGCGCTGGGTCGTACCGAAAACGGCTCGTTTTCAGATTATACGCACATGTCACGACGATATGGGACATTTCGCATTTTCAAAGACATATGACTTGTTAGCTAGCAAATATTGGTTTAAGAGCATGCGGCGATTTGTTGCAAAATATGTACGAAGTTGTCTTAATTGTTTATATTTCAAAACACCATCTGGAAGAAAACCCGGATATTTATACCCTATACCAAAGATTGCCGAACCTTTTCACACGATCCACATAGATCATCTTGGCCCCTTTATTAAGACGCGCAGTGGCAATACCCATATACTAATGATCGTAGATGCATTTACAAAATTTTTATTGGTATATCCAGTCAAATATACGAAAGCAAGACATGTTATTACATGTTTGCAAGATTTCATTAAAAATTTTGGTGTTCCCCGTCGTATAATTTCCGACCAAGGTCGCTCGTTTACTTCAGAGGCGTTTAAAGCTTTCGTACACAACATTGGTGCGACTCATCATTTGAATGCCGTCGGCTTGCCACGAGGAAATGGACAAGTTGAGAGGTATAATCGTACGCTCCTTGATTCGTTGGCCACAATGGGGGCCAACCTTGATGATGACTGTTGGGATCAAAATACTACGAACATCCAGTTGGGTATTAATGGCACCATTAACAAAGCCATAGGAGTCCCACCTAGTGAAGCTCTGATGGGCTATCGTGTCAGAATTAATTCCGCCTTTGAACTCGAAGGGATTAATTCTGTAGATGTGACGGAAATACGTAAAAATATTCAGACTAAAACTCGTGCTAATCAGGAGATGCAGAAGCACCGATTTGATGTTAAGCGTTCTTCTGCCCCATCATATCAAGCTGGGGACTTGGTCCTTTTAAAAGTATCTTCTACGCCCGCCACAGGGACTAGTCAGAAACTTGCGCCAAAATGGAGAGGCCCATTCCGGGTTTCCAGAGTTCTGGAAAACGACCGTTATGAAGTAAACGATATTAAGGGGATGCAAAGATCACATATCCGTTATAATGGGATAGCCGGTGTCGAGAATATGAAGCCCTGGATACATTTCGTCAATAACACTAATTAAACAGGTATGCTTTGGACGGGCTTCCGTCGGGTGACGTGTGTCGTCACCTTAGTTTTAGGACGTGTGTCGTCACCTTAGTTTGAGGACGTTTGTCGTCATCTTAGTTTAGGGCGTGTGTCGCCACCGTAGTTTTAGGGCGTGTGTCGCCACCGGGGACCATACCTGTTTTGATCGGGCAGGTACAGTGTCCGTTTAGTGTAAGTGGCGATTGTTTTAGGATCTGATCAGTCCGAATCGTGGGCTTTGACGTTTACCGATCGAATTACGGGCCTGTATCTCCGTTGAATTCTATCGATTTACGAGTCCTTAGTTAAGGTAGCATTAAGTTAGTTGCGGCATATAGGCAAAAAGTACCCTACTTATAATATCTAATAAATCTTGTATGTTTACAGTATAGTTCAAATCCCGCTTCCCCAGCAGCGCGAGGACGCTTGACGTCAGGAAGGGCCGTGTTAGAAACTGGAATGCCAGCATTCAATGGGACGGCGGTTATCGTTTGTTTGTTGATGTTACTGGCATGAGTGAGATCACCACGGCCGATGAAAGACGTCGAGTACCAAGGAAACGGGATACACTCGCTATCTAGCTGTCGGGTTATGCAGTTGTTAAAAGTCTAGAATAAAATTGTATTTGTTTTATTCTTTTTACTTAATTAAAACTCCAATAATCATAAGAAATCTAACACTATAATAAATAACAGAACGCGTAATAAAAATGAAGAAATTAATTCACAAAACACCCACAAATGTTTTACATGAAGTATCCAACTTTATATTTAAAACTTTCAGTAATTGTTGTCAAACCAGAAAATTATTTAAAACACGCTGTACGAAAAATTTAATTAATGTAATTAAATACTTAAATTAAGTACCCTAAGATATCAAAATACATACTTTTACACTATCAAATCTGATCATAGACAAAAACCAGCTGTGTGAAATGATTCAATTTCTATTTGTTTATTTTCTGTTCGAAACGTAGCGTAGATGCGCACTTGTTTACCAAAACAGACCAGCTGTATAAGAGAAACCTGGCCAGTCGTTATGTATACTAAAGCAAAATAAAGTGGATTTTTAAGGTACAAGCAATCAATCAAAGTCGCAATAAATCAATCACAAAGCGGTGTCGATTCATCTGATGCTCATAAATTCAACTAGTTTTGTATGGTTATGGATATACGAGCTCCAGATCACCTTCCCCTAAATGACCACCGTACCGGAAGAAAAGAGAGAATTCGGCTGAATTCTTTCACATCAATCGATGATTCACTCTCGTTCCAGCGCAACTTGTGCGTTACAAGTAGCGACCGATAATGGTAGAGACTTTAGAGAAATGATAAAAAATTTGTTTTCAACAGGTATATTAAACTAAATTACAGGAAATTTAAAATGCGGGAGCATTATTAGAGAAATTATATTATGAATACGTATTCAGCTAATAGCTAAATAACTGTGTTATACAGGGTGCAACTAAAATGCTTGGCCATACTTTAATAGCGGATTCTACAATACAAGTTCATTTTTTTATCAGTTTGTGTTCGGAAACATTTCGTTTACGAAACATGTACTGTTATTAATTAATTAAACAATATAGTTCATTTCAATTTGCAAACTATGCATTCTAGCAAAATAGAGTAAGAAAACGTATTTGGGCAGCCTTTAGTATTGTTTCATTTTTGTTTCATTCACAATAGCGGAACAAATTTGAAATAGGTTGGATCAAAAAAGGTGTCATGCCCATACGTCTATGGATAAGTAAAAATAAAAGCTACATACCAAATTCCCATAAATTCGTTTAAGCTAATTTTTGTATTGAAAAAAAAAGGACTTTTTTCCTCAAACTTTAGTACCCTGTATCTCAAAAACGAAGCTTTCTAGGCAAATGTTTACACGGACTTTTAGTTGATTTCTGACGTGGAATCCTCTATCAAAGTTTGACCATACATTTTAGTAACACCCTGTATATATAAAACAAAAACATAAACTAAATAACATCATAGCAGCAGGCAAACGTCCGTTTGTTGATAAAATATGGTGACGAGGAAGAAATTTTATTTGAACAAAATTTAAATATAGAAAGTAGTCTCAAAGCGGTCTCAAAACGTTGAATTAAACTAAATTATAACACGGTAACTACAATACATTTTGTATTACCCCCAAGAAAATGTATTCTAAACATATAAACAATTCGAATAGAAGCAATTTTTAAGATAACAGAAAAAATAGTGTTATTTTTTTAAAATCAAATCGGTTATTGTCAGTATACTTCTTAAATCTTTTGAATTTAATAGTTACGTACTTAATGCTATTAAATTACCCCTCAACTGAAACTTGAGGCAATATAATGTACACTTTAACTTAGTCGACCATCGAATGTCGCTACCCTCAAAAATCTCCCATTCATACCTTCCAATTCTGACTAGGTTTATTTTACGAATGCTGTTAAAAACACATGCGAGATATATTTAATTGCTTTATGCTTTGCTGCAACCATTGATTTTAACTTTTTTCGTTCATACCCCGGAAAATATTCAACGTACCTTTCTCTCTTACTCATCAGGATCATTAAGGAGGCCATTACCGTAAGGGAACCATTTTTATTTTACGACGATCCAGCTAGACTCAACAGTACTTAAATATAAGGTTTTTAACATGGTTCGGAAGTGTTTGTGAAGACCAGATGAGTATTTATTGGTACAAACTGATAATTCTTTTATTTATAATAAAATATGCATTTAAAAGGAAGAAACAGAAATGCTACCGCTTGAGAGTTACAAGAAGTTAAAAATAATTGATATTTGATTATTTATTAACTATAAAATTGAATAATAAATTATTCACCCTATACTCACTACAAAGGACAAAATTTCAATTAATGTAATTTACAGCAAAACTGTAAGTTTTATTAGAGAACGATTTATGAGGAAAATATATTTTATTGGCTACAGGACATACTACATCATACCCATTTTAAACAAATTCATTCATTGGACAAATATATTTTCGAAAATTTTAAATTAAACAGTAGATCTGTAACTCGCAAGTGAAGCAACTTTAAACTAATATTTGGATCAATTATTATCAAAGTTTATCCTCAAAACCATCTGGTAGCATTTATGCTTCTTCATTTAAATACACCCTGTATCTTAGATATATAAAAATGTATTGGTTTACACTACACTAGTAATTTAGCAATTATTGTACTTTTGTATATTTTTATATATAGGGTGTCTCGTTGTACGTGTAAAACGGAAGACAACAGATTTCTGAACTTAAAATTTGGGCTAATTTACTTAAATCCGAAATCGTTACTTTTGAACGCTAGATGGCTTCAATGTTCCTGAAAAATTATTGAATTTATTAAACAAATCTCATACGAGTTAACAGATTTTTTTGGGGTATGGGCTCTTGCGTTCAAGTGACACTGTTTGTTGTTGTACAGAACGGTTTTTATGTTAGAAAATTGATGTATGGTGAGCTTATCTGCCCTTAACTTTTTTCCGTTCAAACAATAATGACATATATTGTGTATCTTACTTAAACCTTTTGGTTTAGGTTCATCCACAATGCAGTATTTAATAAATTGGTAATAGAAGCCAATTTTGTATTTGTCTGTAATTTCAGTTTGGTTTTTAAACGTCAATTATCTGTCAGCTATTGATGAGTATTTAATATGTAGTTTTAAGTAATTTTTCAACAGATAAATACACATACAGACAAGTAGATACCTATGCTCTTGTTTTACGAGTTTTGTGAAATCAGTAGGCAGTCCCAAAAGATTCAGGGCCTACTCAGAAAGATATTCTAATCGCCGGGTGCCCAATCACCAAACCTTTGCAAATATTGAAAGACGTATTCGTGAAAGTCGTAGTTTTCAATGGGGAAATGATGATCTAACACCTCACAATTATAGAGATGAAAATACCTAAAATGAGAACGAGACATCTAGAATGAACTAGCAGTTCCGAAAAGTATTGCTATTGATTTATGTGTATTTCAGTCTATTAAGGAATTCAAAAAATGTTCAGCATCTTTCAGTTCATCTAACGGCCAAATGAAGCGATTTCGGATGTAAGTGAATTAGCCTAAGTTAGCCTATTTTACGTCCAGAATCTATGGTCTTCATTATACGCGTACTTACAGAATACCTCGTATAGAGACAAAAAAATGTAAATGTAGCTAAAAATATATGCCCACGGGCTTCATTTGAGTGACATAAATTTTCAGTTACTCTGTAATCCTGTCCACTTTATATGCAATGGAGTAGTGAATTTTGGAAGAAATATTACCGAACACAATGTACCTGTATATAAATACGAATGTTGAATATTTCAATAATATCATGAGTCGGGTATTTGAAATAACTAGCTGGTTCCCTGTGTTATTGTATCATGCAACAGAAAGTTGTCTTGGTCTATTTGTTATTTTCGTGTTTAAGAATTTTAGTGCTCGCGAGATAAACTCTCACTCGTAAGTGAAATTTTCAACGGGATATAATGGCTCATAAGCAGTAATAAAATTACTTTATTATCTTGATTATCATGAGAAAAGTTTTCGCGAAAATGGACCAGTAATAAATAGATGATGGTAAACAAACTAATTCATTAAATCAAACATTTATGTCTCTTATCTAGTTAGTTCCAAAGATTAAAATCAAATATATGATACGTGCTGCAGTGATCAGTGTTGATTGCAGACGGTTTTCCATTGCCACTGCCAATTAATGGAAAATAGATTTTGAGTTATTATAATTCTTTGATATTACTAATACAATAACAGAATTATTAACACCGCGTTCTTTTAAATACAAATTATACCAACATCGTGTCAAAAATATGGACAGATTGAAAACGGTAAAGTTACAGGTTGACTCAAATTAGAAAAAAAGTAGCGTAAACAAATCTCATAATTTTTTTTTAGTTCTTGATATTTTGGGGAAACCAATTTATTTTCATTTTCCTTATATTATTTGTTTGATATAATCAGAGAACTTCTAATGACTTTCACATAAAAACATAAAAAAAATTCCAAAATATCTCAGAAACTTAGATATGATCAGCTTAAGCTATATTAGTGATCTCTAATGCCGTTAATTTTTTCGATTTGAGCTACCCACTATTTATATTTCGACATGGTGTATCTAAATAGTGAAAAGATTTGTCTGACAGAGTTGCTACCAAGTCTAAAAGCACGTCATTGGTTGGAAAAAAAATGTTAAATATGTGTGCAATATACGTAAAATTATTTTAACTACTAAAATGTAAAAAAAACAGGGTGTTTACAAATCTGGAGAGGATTTTTAATGGTAAACAGAATAATCATTTTCAATAATTAAAACCGTTGAAACTGTATCTAAAAAACAATTGAATGTTGCGTTTCTATGGAATATAAACCAAAATTGTTTTTTATGTAGACAGGTGAATTTCACAGGGTCTATACACTTAGAGTGTATGATAATTCAGTAAATATAAAAATCTAAATAAAAAAATTAGATAAAGGAACGAATACACTGGAGATGAATTTTTCGAGACAAAACATCTGAATCTGGTTCGGGCTGAGGCAGTACAATATTGGGGGTCATGAAGGCTTGCAAAAAATGCAATAAAATTTCCTGAATCGTATTTAAAAAATAAGAAATTGATGATGGTTCTGAAGAGACGAAACGTTACGTATAAAAATTGATTATTCCATTCGATAGAGGATAGGATAGGAAAAGTTGCCATGAGAAAGTGTTCTTTTTTCAATATCACCTCAAACAAGGCTGAAATGAAACAGACGGATTTCCAAAATTTCGATTTTTTTCAAATATTTCGAAAACTAATCATGTTAGCCTTAATTTTTTAGAGGCATAATGTTGATCCCCTGATTATGCAACTTTGCCCCCACTTCGTATCTGTAGAGGGATTTATGTAAACACTTGTAAACAAACCCAGACAAGTTAACGATGGATCAGCGATTTCAAAAATGTTTATTCAAATTATTGTGGAGGGTTAGATATGAAAAATGTATATTTTATTTGTAAAAATAAGTTTGTAAAAGAATTCCCGTTTCATTTTAACACGAAATTTAGGGCAATTATTAACATTTGGAATTGTTACCTACAAAACATTTTCTTTCGATAAATTCCTGTACTCCACTTAAGGGTCTAGTAAAACTGTGGCCATTATGGTATTGATAACAGTCCGTTAAACACAAATTACCGTCCGTCGTCCTAAGACTGTAAATAAAACCAACTAATTTGGAATATTTGTTTGCACCAAAATCGAGCAAACGGTGGCGAAACAATTACGTTAATAAGTTTTTTCTGACTAAATTTTTTATTCCAATAGTCTGCCATTGTTATTAACTTGTGACGTACTAGTTACTAGACATATTATTACAGAAAATTTGTTATTTAAGTAACTCCCTTCTTTCTCTCTATTACTAAATAGAAGAACAATGGCATGAGAACATAGTTCATGTTTTTTTGCCACATTATTTCATTTTATGATAAAATCTGAAAATGTAACAAACACCCATTCTGTCAAAATATTGTATACAAATAGTATATGCTATACTGCTACTACAGTAAAGATATTAATATAATAAAAAAATTTTATATCTTTGTGAAGATTAACGACTTACACACCTAAAATGTAATATCTACACTACACTGACAAAGACTTACGTCTTCCCCTTCGTAACTGCAAAGAGTCGGTACCTGAAAATAAAAAGGTAATTAATTTCTTCGACTTACAGCTTTCAAAAAAATTGGAGAAATTCATTAACACGATCTAGGGAAGCCGAATTATCAACAGAACAAACTTTCAGTAGACAATCAGTCTAGATTACGGGGGCATTATCCACCTTGTCTACCTCTGATAATTCCCCCTGTTGAGTTAATTTGCGGATGTTGTTCCTCCACAGCTAAATTTCGCAAACACGTGCTTCCAGCTCCGTAACATTAAGTTAATTAGAAGTATGGCGGCGAGGGCAGGGTTAAAAAATATTTAAAAGTAATTAACGGCGGCTCCCTGTTACCTCTTCCCAGGGATACCGCGTGTGGCAGATTTAAGGTTTTCTTAATTTAGTTAAAATAAAAATTACGTAACGGTTAAATTGACCTTTCTTAAAAGAAAGTGCGCAGGAACGAAGAGCAATATAACAATCTATTATTAATTAAATGTTTAATATAGTAGTGTAATATTTTGGGATACAGAGTGATTTATTAAAAACAAGCAATATTGTGAAGGCACTAACTCTGTTTTTTAGGTATCAAACTGTAAAGTTACGTGATATAGATCAGTTGATAATGGTGTAGGTCATAGAACGGAAGTAGCGTGTGCCCTTGAAACGTCTATTTTGTCATTTAGTCAGTATACAAGTATTTTATTTTAGATACAAAAGTGTAAAAATTTTACTCCCTAAGATTATGGTAACATAACCTATAGCCTATTTTAGACAGACTATAGTCATGCGTTTATGCCCTTACACACATTTCTCGATACTTTATTTCATAACTGTCACAACTATGACAATTTTTCAATAAAATATGTAAAATACAAAGCAGCATGTCTAATTAGTAGAAAAACTCATGGTAATCTTTTCAAAGAGCAATCTTATGTTGATTCAGCCATCACTGAAATAGGTAAATGTCTCCTGGATTTTATTATTAAATCAACATTAAAATAATACAGAGTGATTCACAACTTATCCGAAAAAATTTGAGTATAGATCGGTCATGAACAATGGAGCCAGTAATGTAAAAAAATTGTGTGTAAAATCCTCATAGTTTCCGAGAAAAAATATTATTGAAGTTGTAATATTTAAAACCCTTACATCGCTGGGCTACTGACGCTACTGTAGCTTCTCTAGTGTCATTAGCGTTGTGCGCTGTACGTAATTCGCTATCTCTCCACGTGGGCCCAGGCGATTCCTAATATTGAAATCCGATTTTAGTAGTATTACATTACTTTTCCAAGTGTCAAATATGGCTTACATGTATAGCAACTCGGAGTTGATGGATACCGTTTTAATTTATAGTGAAGCAAGACAACATTTGTGTTATAGTGAAGTATTTGTGTTACGGTGAAACAAGACAACATTTGTGTTGAGGTGAAGTATTTGTGTTACGGTGAAACAAGACAACGTTTGTGTTACAGTGAAGTATTTGTGTTATGGTGAAGCAAGACAACATTTGTGTTAGTTCGTAGAAATTGCGTGCGAGCCTTTACACTTTACAGAAATTTTTTCAAATTTTTTTTTATTCCTTTGAATAATGAATCAAATAATATTATTTTTTAATGAATTAGACTTTTTTGAAGAAAAAATGTCCACTTTTTTTTCGAAATCTGCGTAGTTTAGTCAGAAATAATTATTTTTTAAATAATGTATGGCTCAGAACAGTAACATTTTTTAAAACATTTTTATATAGTAGGCATCTTTCATAGTGTCAGTTTCATTGTAATGATACTAATAATTGTCACTTTCGCGTGCTATGATTTAAATTCTTATGTTTCTTTATTTTCTTAGTTGTGATCTCTGTGCTCAACTTTGCATTTCATTCGATTTTTTTACAACCATGAACCATCATGCTTTTACTAACCGTGAATATGCCGATATGCATTTTATATGGTTTCTGTAAGGGAAATGGTCTGGCGGCTCAAAGAGAGTATCGGCAACGTTTTCCTCTGCAAGATTGTTTCGGAAAATTCATGCAAGAGCTATGGAATCAGGAGCCCTAACTCCAAGATATACGATTTAGACGACGTAATTTTAATTTTTTTTTAACGTAATCCTCCTGCGAGTGTAAGAACAGCGTCTGCTCATGATGGTTCATGGTTGTAAAAAAATCGAATGAAATGCAAAGTCAAGTACAAAGATCACAACTAAGAAACTTAAGAATTTAAATGATAGCATGCAAAAGTGGCAATCATCAGTATCATTACAACGAAACTGTCACCATAAAAGGTGCTTACTATGTGGAAATGTTAAAAAATAATTATTTCTGAGTAAACTATGCAGAATTCGAAAAAAAATTAGACATTTTTCCTTAAAAGAAGTCTAATTCATTAAAAATATAATATTATGTGCTTGATAATTCAAAGGAATAAAAAAAATTCAAAAATTTCTGTTAAGAGTAGTTACAAAACTATACTTATTTATAACCGATTTTCATGAATCTTATGGTAGTTAAAGACCCTTATGGTATGATTATTACCTACAATTTTCATTCCGTTATCTTAATCAGAAAGAAAGTTATTTTAAAAAATATCCAAATGATAAAACTCCTTTGGAGGGACATATCTCCTCAGTAACGGTGCTACGGAGGACCAATATTTATAGGAACTTTTTTTACTATTTTTGGCCCTACTTTCATCCCCTTAAATTTTGTACCAACATTTCCAAACACCCTGTATACACATAATTTTATTTTTAAAGAGGTGATTTCAAAGTACCCGATGGGAACATTTTTATGGAATGTTACCAACCACGATTGTTAAATTTGTTAGTCAATCAAGAGCAGGTACCTTTTTCCCTTAATAGTATATTTATCAATTTTGTTTTAATTGGCTAAGAATAAAAAAGTTGGGAATAAAATAGTGAAAAGTCACTTCTAAAACTACCCCTTACGCAAAGAACATTGTTTGACTTCATCGGATAGAATTTGCAGGTTCTTTTTTTATTTGTCGAATTAGCTTTAAATACTTTACCTTTAAAATAAATGAATATTACATTATATCTACATCACCGGTTTGAGTTGAGATTAAATTTTTTGACGTTGAATGCCATTGCACTCAAGTACTGTGCATACAAAATTTCGTTTCAATACTTCACTAATATAAATTATCATTTATAACTTTTTTTTTTTAATTTTAACGCCATGTATCTTAGAAACAACTTTATATAGCAAAGTGGCATTATTTTTGCTTCCTCTACGGATTCCTGAATTTTCGTGAATAAAATTCAGGACATCCTGTAAATAAACAGCTGGCATGTATTTTTGTCACATCAACACGGTAAATACAGATACATTTTTACCACACTCGTTTGAAAACGATCGTTTAGATACTCCCTCTAAATGACACTTAAAAAAAACTTTAGTCTTTTTTTTTCCGGGAAACTAACATCAATTACAGTGCCACATTATCCCGCGGAACTTTTTTCCAATGTTTTTAAAAACCGCACGGAATGCGATAACTTCATTCTTGCGGTACACGGAATGGCTCTTAATAAAGCAATTTACAAAATATTCCCGGGGTTGTTTTGGCTGGCTGTACACAGTTTTACCGCCGGGAACATAAAGCATCGGAGAAGAAACGACGTGCTAGGTGTTCCTCTAAATGTAGGCGACACGAACAGTCGCGCTCCTTGCTATGTTAATTTAATAGATTAATTTAGTAAGTGGTGCGACGAGGTAACAAGCAAGCTAATTTTCTGTGGAACGGCGAAACCGCACTCGGGTCTGCTTGCCGGTGCGGCGTACTCTACCGTAAGACTTACAAAATTTACACTTTATGGATAAGTTAATATAGGGGTAACCCCTGTAAACTGATACACACACACTCGTGCGCGTAGTGGCTAGGCAAGGCAACGAGGGTTATTTTTGGAGAAAACTGAAATGTTGCAGTTAATTGGCGCTCGTTGATGTGATTAAAGGAAACATATGGCGATGTGTATTAATACTCTTTCGAATATCATTATATAAGATTCGTATGATTTTTTAATAAAAAGTTTCATAAAACAGTGTACGTATAAGTAGTAAATAGTAGGCTTCTGTGGCGGAATAAACTCTTGAAACTGTTTCAGTTTTTTCTGAAGAAGAGAGCGATAAGTCTTCCGAAACGCCAGGCCTGAACCGATGACGTGGGAAACTGTGGGCAGAAAATCATAAAATATTGAGCGCGATGCGAGTGAAATTTCTCAATTTTTTACAGTGTGTAGTATAACACCACCCAAGGTTCGACAAAAAATAAGTAAACGTAGTTGTGGCCAAAAATATGTGATCGTCATAAGGACTACCTACGTCGTGTGTATTTATTTTTTTATTGACCGGAAGGCACTGGCTACTAACTTTGTAGAGGGGATGTATGGTTTAATTATATAAAACAAAAGCAGAGAAAATACACCTAACCTTTATTTACATACAATTCAAATTAAACATGTGACAAAAAGAAAGAACAAAAACATTTACAACCATTAAACATAAAAGGAGAGTGCCAGGCTCACCTAGAGCTCCTGTGGGGAAAGAGCATGGCAGAGAAACCCACGATCGTTGCTCTTACCACCCAAATATAAATACAAAACAACCGCTAACCAAAGGCATAAATTAAGAACCTTTGCTAATGATAAATAAGACCTGTCTCATTTAATGTGTCACTAAATGTCATCTGTTACCTCATATTAGTCATACACACTTCCAAGTAAAACTGAAGAGGTTTGGTGTTAGTTAGCCGGCAGAGCCGGAAGGTACTGGAGTCCCATACGGGAGGCAATCCAGCTATAGTTGAGATTTCGGAAGATCCTTCATAACACTGGAGTCCCATACGGGAGGCAATCGAGCTTAATCCAGATTCGTTCCGCACGGGCGAAAATGTTAGTAAACTCAACAAGGCTCGTATAGACGTATGACATAAAGTGAGCACAAGAAATCAAAGAACAACCTAATCATGATAAAACAAGTTAAATGTGAAACAAAGAGGTCGTTAATGCAATATCTGGGCAGTCACGACAATATACATATTTTAACATGTAATAAATAATGAGCAATCTTTAATAATAATTGTAACAATTTTATCTTAGAAAAATATACGCCCCTGAGCGTAAGACAATGAAGGCTAAACATATACAGAATTATTATCATGAAACATCTATATTTTACGTATAACGTAATCGTGGCAAAAACAAGTTAGATGTGAAACAAAGAAGTCGTTATTGTAATGTCTGGCAATCAGGACAATACATATATTTTTAACATGAAATAAATAATGGGCAAACTTTAAGTATAATTATAACAATTTTACCTTAGAAAAATATATGCCCTTGAGCATAAAGCAATGGAAGCTAAACATACAAAGAATTATTATCATGAAACATCTATAACCATCACAATCATAAGATTACATAGAACAATTAACAACAAAGTACTTAAAGAATATTACCTGCTAACTAATACCGGTTAATCACTTAATTTTACACTACTTTATCACACTGCCCGCCGTTCGTCTTACTACCTATCTGCACACTGTTCTCACTTCAACTGCCTATCTTCAACTAACTAGGCTTCCTTTCAGAATTTCCTACCTTAGTGCCTGTTTTTTGTGCTTCCTTCTATCGACCGTTAATATTACTTTTTCATGATTATACAACACCTATGTAACAGGTGACGTCGAAGTTGATAAGATAAGTACGGTTTTGCACAAGTGATATCCTTAAAAACTTTTTTATGGAATATACTTAAGGACCATTCATATTTTATTTAACAACATTTAATTTTCTTATTTATTTATTGTTAGAATAAATTGTGTATAGGGTGTTATTTAACTACGTGGCCAAACTTCAAGGGGTGATCATTTAAGTGATTCTAAGATGAAAAGTTTATTTAAACATAGGTCCGGTTTTGTAAAAATCTTAATAATTCTTCAGCCGATTTTGTTCATGTTTGTCCTTATGCAAATTATTTAGTCTTTCGGTGAAATTTCATCAAAAATTGATATGTTGACCCTTTTTTATCACTGATCAAAAGTCTTCAGGGCTACGAGGCTCCAAATGCCCTTCTGGAAGCGGTAGGGTCCAGAAAATGGTTAAAAACAGTGACTAGCATATATTTGATAGAAATCTGGGAAATGCTCTCTCAAATAAAGAATAACGACAATTACCGCTGATATTAAAGTAACCCGATGTGCACCACGACAAGGCTGTCAAGTCGCGAAAAGGACACTTTGTTTGTATGTACAAGCGTGTGCGTCTGTATTTTCAATAAACCCATGGAATACCATATTTTTTTTAATACTCTTGAAATTTTTCAAAATAGTTTTTTTTTCGAAACATTATATGGTATTGAAAATACATACGCACACGCACGCGCGCACATACAAAGAAACAAACTGTCCTTAAGGCAAAATGATGTGCAAAATCCGACTTGGCAACCTCCTCGTGGTGCACATCGAGTTACTCTAATGTCAGCGGTAATTGTCGTTATTGTCTTTATTTCACAGATTTCTATGAAATATATACCAATATACCATATAAGACCAATTTCCATAAGGTGTGTGAGGGATCCTTTGGAAGTGTTACTTATGGTAGAAAGGGGCTAATTAAGCCCTTAATAGATTAAAATTATTAAGTCCAATGGCGTTGGGGGAGGCACTTTAACCAATATTTTTGACAAAAAAAAAATTTGCGCCACTGACTTCACAACATTTTTTGTCCCTTGAACTCTTTTCGTATCTTGCTTCCTTTTTGTAGAAAAAAAAAATAAAAATCACTTTATTGCATGTTCAAAGACAACAGAAAAAACATTGTTTAATAATAATTAATAAAACAAAAAAATTTTTTTAGATAGCATTAATTTTTCTAACAATTTCTAAGACTAGAATAGACTATTGATACGGAAAAAAATTGCAAGTACAACCCAATTTTTGATAGTTTTAATTTTTTTATTATTTTGTCCCAGGAACCATGCTATAATAAAGTGACACGAAAGATAACGAAAAAAATTTAAGAGACAATAAAGTTAATTTTTAGTTGTTTAATACGAAAAAAATTATAAAAGTTTTAAAAGAGTCAGTGGCGCACATTTTTTTGTCAAAAATATTGGTTAAAGTGCCCCCCGGAACGTCACTGGGCTTAATAATTTTAATTTAATCTAGTTAGGGCTAAATCGGCTAAAGGGTTATTAAGATTTTTACGAAAATACATTTTTTTTAAAAGTTTGACACCCTTTATCTTGAAAACGAACCTGTTTATTAGGGTGGCCCAAAAAAACGAATATATTTTTTTTCGTGTCTCTTGTGAAAATATGTTACCTAAAATGTTATCGAGTGACCTCTAAAAATAAATATCAACGAACTAATATTTTTTTTACTGAATTTGATGAATAAAAGAATAGATATAAATCACGAGACACTTAAAAAATTTCTCGAGGCAAAATTTACTACCGCACTGTGAGTATCAAATATTTATAATTTTTAAGTGTCTCGTGATTTATTTCTATTCTTTTGTTCATCAAATTCAATAAAAAAAAATATTAGTTTGTTGATATTTATTTTTTAGAGTTAAAATAATTATAAGCGACCTTTAGAAATTAAAATATCGAGTTGGTTTTCAGAATCGAGATTTTTTTTTAAGCTGGAGAATGACAAAATAACGAGAAAAAAATTTTAAAAAAAATCTATTTTTGACGATTTTGGAAATTTTTTAAAATCTTGAGCGATCTCTAAAAAAATTTTTTTTGAGCTGATTTTTTGAGGGGCTCTTAAAACTTGATAAACTAACATATTTTCACAAGAGACGCGAAAAAAATTCGTTTTTTTGGGCCACCCTCATGTTTATATACAAACTTTTCACCTTAGAATCACTCAAAGAATCACCCCTTAAAGTTTGGCCACGTACTTAAATAACACCCTGTAGGTATATATTCTAACTACATTTATTTTAATTGTGAATTTATATTATTGTTAATTTTAGTTTGAACATTTTAATTTTATCCCAAAATTTTTCTGCAACGTTAAAAGAACCTAACGCCAGGGAAGTTCAAATCAACGACGTTTGCTACAATTACAACACAAAGAGTTGGAGATACGCATCTATCACGTGGAATGACAGTGGACATGGGTTTCACGGGAGTACATCAATCGCTCTCTCTGTAGGGACTGGATATCCCACAGACAGGTCTGCTCTTCACCTAGTAACGGTGAGATGCGTTGATTGCTTCTCTGACGTGTTCATTACGGCTAAGACGTTCCAATTCTCGGATAATTCAAACTTCCAACATTGTTTGTCATGTGGCGTGGAAGTTGGGCCTTCCGAATGGGAATGTTGTCAATATTGCTTTCATACGTTTCGGCAAGATTAACCCTTTGATTTAGAAAAGCTATCAGCGCTATCGATATAAGTGGAAGTGGCCGCCCTAAAAAAAAAAAATAAAAAAAAATAGAATAAGACGTCATTACAGTGCAGTGCACGTATGTAATTTTGCCATTTTACCAATTTAAAAATTCTGCAGGGTGTCCCGAAATTGTTTTCTATAATATTTTATTAACAATTTTAAAACTAAAAGTAACTTTTTAAGAGAGAGAACATGAGCGGAGAAATACTTTCTAAGGCGGCTACGGTTGCTTACATCTAAATAATTTACTAAACTTAGATCAATATTTTTTTTGATAATTTAACATTATTTTAATCAATTAGACAGATAGCAATTATTAGTTAGAATATGGCGACTATAAATATATATCCAATATTTCTATTTCTGGTGTTCCTCGGGATCAAATTTCAGTCCACATGTATTCTTATTTTCTATAAATGATCTTAGTTCTGCTTTAAGAACATTTCACTTGCGTTTGCGGACAAATTAAAAAATATTTCCGGGAGTAGATTATGTATCTTTACAAAAGGGATTAAAGTACATTGTTAACTGGTGCTCTAAAATTGGCTTAAATCTAAATATGTACCTATATTCAAATGCGAAATAATAGTACAAAAAAAATCGATACAATAAATTTTCACCACTTAAAGGTAACATATTTACACTCTGTTCTAAGATCAAAGAATGAGGTACTATTTTCAAGTCATATACCGGACAAGGTATCTTCATCTAATGAACTAATGTAATTTTTCCCTAGAAGCAAGACGTTTCATTTGTTTGGTATTCTCTTTACTAGAATGCTATTGTACAAACTGAATATATTCAATGAAAATGTTTAAAGTTTATATATTTTTTTATTGTATGGTAATGGTCCTTTAGGGGGTAGTGAACGTAATTATTTACTAAACGTATTTCAGTTAGATTCTCTTCACTGTAGAAGATATTGTATTGCATTATCTTTTGTTTTTAAGTTAGTTCATGGTTTTAGGATAGATTAACATATTAAAAATACATATATAAAATTATTATTATTAGAGCTGAGTCCCTGATACGTTTTTGCCAGATATTTTTAAATTATTCGAGATAAAACAATTACATTTTAGACTGGAATTACTATTATACCTCTTATTTTATAGTCACTCAATAATTTCTAATCTTGGGGTAGAGTAGTTTCAAACTATAGTTGTGGTCAAATGACTTCAATTTTTTTTATATAGATTTTTCTACTATTAAATTAAAAAGTGTATCTCAAATAAATATATATTCTTGTTTATATTGATAGGTTACACTATTTAGAAATATTACTATATTACAGTAATATCGATTTCAACAATAACCTAGAAAAATTGACTGAAACAGATTGGTGCTGCAAGAATATAATGTGCCTCCATCAAAATACTTTTCATTAGCAGTTACAAATTAACACATATTGCTTCGTAAATTATAACATTTTTATAGTATAAACTATTTCTAACATTCAATTCAAGTTTTAATAAATCGAACAATAACATATTATGCACATATTATGTGTATGGTGTACGGACTGTATTCACAATTTTCTTTTATTCCAACAGAGTTACACCTGTGATACCAGAGTATATTTTCACTATAAATTTAAAATATTGCAGCTCGATTGCAGCCTACTGTCTGGCTGTGGCCCATTAAAAACAAACTTCTAATTTTTTTTTGTGGACAATTTGTTTTTTTATAAACAGTGATCTTGTGAATGTATCTACGTGTTGAACCAATTGAACCAATTACAATTTCGAGTTAATTCAGTTGGTAATTCATGACCTGCCGCGTTTTTGTTTAACTCGCTTAGTTTTAAGCTTCTTTTATTAACAAAATCTTCTACCCATGTAACTTAACCAACATCACTTAAAACCGCAATATCTAGTATTTGATAAGTTTTTTCAGGTCAAAATCTAACAATAAGAGAAATGCCTGAAAATAACGAAACATGAGCCCACTGATATTGTTCATGATAAACGTCTGAAACGTAAATCTCATTATTTACCAATAATTATTATAGTCAGCACAATCAGTAATTATTAAATAATCTTCAGGTATTATCAGTATCTCCTAATTTTTAAAATGAAATGGAAACTAAATAAACTTGGATCACGTACAAAAAAAAATGCCGCACTATAAATGATAATGGACATTTAATCGTTGCAGATGAAATTTAATTAGCCAAATTTTTAACAAAAAAAAAGTTTCTAATGTGATGGTACCTAACTGAATTTAAAAAGTAAAAATATGCCTGTATTATCTGTTATAGTTTTTCCGAAGTCAATTGAAGAACCAATAGTTTCAAGGTACTTATGTACCAGGCTCGGTTGCTGAGCGGCAACTTCGCATTGAAATATTTGAAAAACTTGTTCCCACATTTATTTTGCCATACCCGTATACAGATCTGGTCGAGCGAAACGTGCAGGTGGTAGAAATGTATACGCTCAGTTGAAGAATGAGCGTGCGGGCAAAGAGTAATGCGCACTGTTGCTCTGGTCCATTGCGTCATAAAATTCAAGTCGCCTAGCAGTGCAGTGCGGGAATGCGGAATTTAGTGTGATTCAGATAATTTTAATTTATTATAGGCACCCTTCTATTAATCACAATATTACGATTACGAAAGGGAGAAATAAGAGGGATATTTGGTTTACTAATTAATATCAGTAATAATTTACAACATGGCATTTTGGGGAACCTTTTGAAACGGAATAAAACTAAATTTACCATCAATATAATAAAATTGTTTGAGGACAAAATAATTAAAATATGTTGTTGGTCAAATGAACATTATAATAGAAATTTTCTACACATTACATACAAATTATTATAATTTTCTACCATTTATTATTAACTTATTTAGGGACGCCCATGAAACTTATTAAATTTGATTGTTCGGGTTTTTTATGCATGTTCAACTGACTTCGGAAGAACTTATACAGAAATAATTTTTTAAATTCAAAGACAGACTTCCATAAAATGTCAACACTATATCCTCACCCAAAGCAATTATTTAAGTGACCACAACTAAACACTAAACTATATCGGTACTTTATAAACTAAATATCATTCGATAGCTCTAATAAAAACCCACACCATGGAGAAGTAAAGCATTCCACCATTAAAAGCAAATGTGTTTACGTTGAAAACACTAATTTGTATCGCAAACGCGAGTCCAGAGTCGCTAGCCGTCTACTAGGTGATGGCCGCCAAGGCTATATCAATCAAGTGAAGTGGATAAGCTTGTTTAATATAAGCAGACACGAATGGCAGACGCATACTTTTAATTTAACCTGTAGTTAAAATACCTCACTAATAATCCGACGACTACGTGCCAGGTCTGTAAAACAACATACGAAACGTTTAGAGAACATTGTTTTAGTTAGACTTACTCAAATCCTATTCCAAGAAGACATACGTAAATGTAAATTTTGAAATGGCCATGAAATGGGCCTACTGCAAAATCAGTCAGGTTAAATTGGAAGCATTGATAAAAAATTTACAGAAACTACCTACCGCATTTGCCAAAGTTTGATAAAGTGATAAACAAAATAGAAATTGTGAAAGGTATACGTACACGTACCCTTAAGAAAAAGAAAAAAGTGGTTGTATACATGTGTATGGTTTAATCTGTAGATTAAGGTTATCAATGAACAAAATTCGTGCTACCAGTAACGTGAGAACCGTACTTTGATTCCATTAAACATAAATGCAAAAGATTATGCACAAAAGCAAGATCTAAAGTAAATATATTAGTCATGTTGTCTTCAAATAAACGTTGCAAATAATAATTGTAGAAACAATATTAAAACCCAAACATTTACATAATGAGTTCCACATATTTATTAAAGAAAAGTTTTTCATTAAAAATAACCCTAAGACTTTAATATATTCTGGACGATTGAGTGCAATATAATATTCATATAAAAGACTTTTTCCGATTCTAAAAAAATGTACCTGCTGAACTTTTCAATATGAGACAGACGATTATTATTATTACCATATTTCAATTTTTAAGAAATTCATTTGTAATTTCATGCAACCTGATAAAGAAATTATAGGAGAAAAGATTTTGGCATTATCGGTATAAAGTCAGTAAAGAGTAAAAAAGAAAGTTTATCTGCTCGCACTATAGTAAATAGACTATTAGTACATTGATTTTAAGGAGGTAAGTGGATTTCACCGTAGAAGTAGAAGTTGTTATGGACAACGGGAGGTAAGTGGGGTAACTTACCTCCCTAGGGAAAAAAGCGATTTCGATTTATAAATGTATATTTTATGAACAAATAAATATAAATATTTGATGAACATCACATTTTATTAATTATTATGAATGAATATTTCTAGCAATTGTACAACTATTACATTTAGTAACATTTATAAAATCTGAATAATTATTCCCCTCGCGTTTACTAATTGTCACATTTTTCTCAAAATGATTTGACCACTCCACTTCAGTCACCGGAGGCTCAATATTATCTGACTGATTCATTAAAACAGTATGATGCGACGTACTACTAGAACCTGGAGTTGAAGTGTCATTGTAGAGAATCCTGTTAGCTATTTCATTTTTGTTACTTAAACTGTCAGCAACATAACTTTCTGCAATTGTGGCTGATTTCCACCCACCATATCTCTTGCTTGTTAATACATCCACTTCTATATTAGCCAGTAACGTTGCCGATGTTCTTCGGAATGAATGGCCTGTATATGTTTCAGGATGTTCTAGTTTCAAAAACCGTGCAATCTTATTAGTAATCATAGAAAGGGCCGACTGGTTGGTTGTAACATCTAACAGCTTAATAGTGAAAAGTAAAGTAGTAAAAAAAAAGTAAAGTAAAAGTAGTAAAAAAGTAGTAAAAAAGTGTGAAATTTCAGTTGATATATTTCTTGAGAATTTCTTGGTGAAAAACAGAACCCAGACGAGAAGTAATTGTAAACGTACGTGACATACCACTTTTAGAATCTGGAATTGCAACTACAATAATCGTTGTCCAAAGTAAGTTTGCATAACTCATCAGAACGGCATGCTCATGCAATGCCTAAGACCGCCACTACCTTCATTAGCAAATATGTGTTATCGTGTGCCTGAACGAGAAATTCGTTGACTTATTCTCTTGTAGAAACACCAGTATTTTTGTTCTAGCACGATTCTTTGAAATTTCTATATGCAATAAAAATTCACAGGCAGCATTTTTTTGCTGCACTTTCTATTTGAAAATCACTCGTTTAGAAATAATTCAAAACCAGCAAAATTGCAACTTTTATGTAGCTTTGTTTATAGCTTAGAAACGATAATATCCAAACAACCAAGGCGACTTTGCAAGATTTCGAATAATGTCAAATTGATTAAGAAAAGTCAAAAAATAATACCTAATCTTTATTTCATGAACCATAAAGAACTGTGGGAGTAGATAAAATGTTATACACCACGCAGCAGTTAAGTATAATTTACCAGTCTCGGACTCTATTGCCAAATTATTTCGTCTGTTTTTCTTAAAATGCACATACTATAGGTATATTAATAAAAATTGGATGTTCTGAGAATATTCTTACTTCTGAGTTAATTATGTTAATCAAAGATGACGTGCTAGATTATTATTATTAAATAATAGTTTCTTAACATATGCATGGTCTTCAATTAGTCTTGATTTGTCGTGACTAATCCATCTGGTATAAATAACTGTACAAGAATATATTAAACATATTAAAATAGTTCATCAAACGAGAGCAATGCATTCATTTGTTACCATAAACTGAATAATCATTAGTCACAATTTCTTTTAATGGACGAAGAAGTCGATGTCAATATACTGGCTTGATTTCCGATTAAGATAGGTGTATTTTTCACTACGAGCGTTGTAATTGATGGCGTTTCTAATTGTCTCGGTACTGTCGAGTAACAACCAAGTATTTATACTGTGTAAATTAGCCACTACAAACAAGAAAATTATTGCAGTCGATTAATTTACGCTGGACTCGTTGGAAAATATCAGCTCGCAGTGTCGGCCAGCTGCCTCCTGATCAAAGTTAAAGACAGCGGGATTGCATCAGAGTGTCTCGCAAGTAAATTGATGTATCTTTCTTGAAATATATGCAAAAGTTTATTCCAAATAAACTAGGTACCTACGTAAGATTGATATTTAATTTTTATGAGTTACTATAATTGTTTTAATTTTCTATAACTTTTTTTATAAAAAAATTATAAGAAAAATTTTTAATTAATGTTACGGTAGGAAACCCTGTGGGCCAAAACTCCAACCAGCATTGAGTTACACTTGCAGTATCTAGTAAACAGACAAGATAATTTGTCAGTAGAACCACCAGACATAGACCAGTAGGCGTTGAGTAACAGTGATATTTAATCATATTATTCATATTATCTCACCACACATACAAGAGAAATGTTGGGAAATATTTTGGGATATAAACTAACTTGTCAAATTAAGAAATAGATTCCCATGGATATATATTTTCAATATTTTCCTTTCTGAGATATAAGACATTAAAAATGTTAAATTATGTCGTTCGCTTTTTGGAGTTTGAAAAGTAAATTAAATTATATTCCAAAAGTTATACATCGTGTGGCGTGTATAATCTATAAAAATTAAACTAGAGCTTCCTAACGACATTTTTTGTAATAGCTGTTTTACACTGACAATTTATTGATGAATAAATTGAAGAAGTTCTTCATGAATTAATTCACGAATTTATTGGTAAACAGTGTGGTTTTACACTGCTACAAACTTTATCAAGTTTTTGACGCATGAATCAGTTATACCAACGAATCAAAGAAGCAAATAAATTTCAAAAATGTCACCTTTCCACTCATAATTGCAGTGATACAACAGCGGTACCGTTCTGACACATATTATATAAACATTAGTTTTTGTAAATAACAAATCAGTAAAAACAATGCAAAACTAGCACGACGCCACAAAATTATTTACATATTCCAATAACATAACCTCATTACTGATCTGAGGCTGGAAATCTGTTGGGTTGGTACTTCCGAACTTCACGAAGAAATTGACGAAAATTAGAACATGCTCTAATTCGTCAAGAACTTGATGAATAAATTCATCAAGTTATTTTACAGCAGATTTGGTGCATTACACTTGTCCAATTTCTTGATGAAGCGACTTCATGAATTAATTGATCAATAAATTGTCAATGTAAAACAGCTATAACAGAAAAATCTTATACGAAAAAGTCCTATGTTTGCGTTTTTTTTTTTCGTAAATTAAAGTTCAAATACGGATCAAAATATTTTCTCTGAAATGGTCATGTCCGTGTGCTGTACGATGAGTTACGTGCTGCGTAAACAAATCGTCGTTCGTTGAAAGATAGAAAGATACTTCTCAATTTTTGGGGAATTTTTCAATGCAAAAGTACACACTAAGAAAAAACGAAATTTAAAAAAAACTGATATTTTCTCATTATAATAATTAATAGTAATTACTACCTTAAATGCATTGTTGTTACTGCAAGAATTCGCAAATAAAACCACATCTGTAAGCATCTGTAGTTGCCAACTGCGTGCACTAAATAAAATCCCTTAAAATATGGAAGAAAATGAAATAAAACTTACCATTACTAGAGAATATGTTGAAATTGATCCCATTAGCGCGGATACAGGCATGGTACCGACGCACCCAATTTTGGCGAATATTTTCCCAAATTCCAGGTATTCCCCTAATTGTGTCAGCAGCTTCAAGTAGGTATACGGTTTCGCAATTCTTCCACTGTAGCAATTGGAGTATTGTAAACCAATGACTTCAAGTGACTCCAAAGATAAAAGTCCATTGGAGTTAGATTGGGTGACCGAGGTAGCCATGGCACAGGACCAAAGCATCCAATCCATCGCTGAGGAAACATTTCATTCTAAACTGTCGTTACTTCTCGAGTACTGTGTGGAGGAGTCCCATATTGAAGAGAAAACTTGCGTGCCCGAACTTTTAATGCCACAAGTACATCGCCTATTATACCAGCCCAAACAATTACCGAGAACCGATTTTGAAAATGAGTTTCCCTAATCGCGTGAGGATTTTCATCGACCCATATGTGCATATTATGGAAAATCACTTCATCGCGGGTAAATGTCGCCTCATCTGTTACACAAACATAAGCAGGAAAGTCTACTTGATTGGCACTTTGCCGTAAAAACCATCTGCAAAAACGCATTCGTTGATCACAATCCGGAGGTAAATTCTGTTGAACTGGTTGTAACTGATAGGGGTGCAATAGCTAGCGCCTTAAGATGCGATGTACGGTACGAGATGAGGTTCCTACTTGCTGTGCGAATTGTCGAGTACCTACTAATTGTGGGGTCTTCGTCAAGATTTTCCAACACTGCATCTTCAACATTAAGGTTCACTTGCTGGCCACGTCCTTCTCTTCGAGGAATAACACTTCCCGTATCTCGCAGCCGCTGAACGCACTGTAGGATTGTATTTGCACATGGGGGGTGACGTTGTGACCATCGTTCCTGGTACAACCTAGACGCCGCGAACGTATTTTCTCCGGCTGCACCATACACTAACACCATATCGATACGTTCGGAAATAGTAAATGTATTGTTTTCTCGGTTCATTGTAAAACTAGTTTGTGCAGAGTCTCGTTTTTAATGTAATTGGCACGCTATTCTTATTTTTAACTTCTTTATAAAAATTACACTGTCACTGTCATGGAATTACAAAATAAAAACTTTTTTCTGAAATCTTTCACTTTTTAACACTGATGGGTCCATGGACGCTTAATATTTAATAATTAAGTGAATAATGAATTCAATACAAATACAAAATCAGTTGATAGCACACATTTTTTGACAATGTAATCTACCATTCTTTTAGTACATATAGTACCCGACTTAAATTAAGATTGCATATCTGGTCGCATAAAAACCTTTCCAAAGTTTTTAATACCTAGATAACACAGGGACGGCCTTCATTTTCGTTGAATAAATGAACTTTAATTTACAAAAAAAAAAACGCGAAGATAGAATTTTTTCATATAAGACTTTTCTATTACAAATATCATCAGGAAGCTGTAGTTTAATTTTTATTTAATTTAATTTATTGATACACCCTAACAGGCCTAGAGGCCTAATTATAAGGATATAAGAATACATAATATATAATTATTATTATAACATCAGAATATTATAGATTATACACGCCACACCCTATATTTATGAAAAATTCTTTTCGTTTTTATTTATAAAAAAAATGTTTGAAGACACAACGCAATTTAATTTTCAATCTATTTAGTCCCCGATTAACCGAAAGGTTTTTTTTCCAAAACTAATAAACCAAGCTGTATTTTATCACTGAAAGTGGCCCCTGGGACCGTTGAACTTCCAAGCTCATTAATCATTTTACATCAGGATGCATGTATGCAATCACTTTATGGTGTTATTAGTACAGTTTTCTGATGTACGGGATTACACTCTTTTTGTAATTCTGCCAACAAAAGTAAATTAAATTTAGGTACGGCTTCACTGGATATTTGGCAGTGTGCCTGATTTTAGGAACTTTTCGGGATTTTTTGTCGCTCATACCTCCGACAGACTTCGCTCTTTAAATCGCGCTTGTACTTTATACGCAATGATTTCTAATGGTATGGGCACATCCAGCGGGCATAAATTAACTGGACGTTTATTATGTTCTTGGAGGTGTGTTAACTTAAAATTACGACGACAATTATATTGGTTCGTAAACACAAACGTTACCTAACCCTGCAAATCATTCTTGCATATTTCAGAGGTGGACAAATTAAATATTTTTAGAATTAATAAATAACTGTATCTGTGATTTTGCTGGTCAAAATACGTCTTCTCGAATTCCAAATGCTCAATAGGTAATTTGCTCATATACTCCTCCAAAAAATTAAGAGAGCAGAAAAATTAATTATTTTTAGTGATATTTTAAAGGTTTAATTTCGTGAAAAATTATGGTATCGAGATTTAAAAAAAGAAATATCGCCAGACGATAATTTTCGACTTTAAGTTATCTTTTGGGTTATCTTTTTCTGACTGAACCGAAAGCAAAAAGAGATATTTAAATTGCTTAAAAAAATATTGTGTAATGTATTTAAATAATTACAATTCTGCAAAGAAATTTTTGCAGGTGAAAACCTTTTAAATTTTGAGAACTTATGTAAACAATTTTCAAAATCACTAGATTCCCAGGCATTGAAACCTTTGTCATTTATGTGGTCCATAACGCGTATTACAGGACTTACAAAGCTCTTTTCGTTTTTAAGATATCAGCTTGGTGAGTTTCAAATGGAACATTGTACAGATAGATTGCACTTTTTACTTTATTAACGGCGCCGCTCTCTTATTTTAAACCAAATGAATTCATTTTCTTTTTTTTTCTAGCAAAGTGTACGTGATGAAATGACATATACGTTAATTCAGGGTCTTAGAAAAATTGTACTAAAAATAAGATTCGATTCATTATGAAAAAAAAAAATTATAGCTTAATTGAATTATACGTATCTCTATCTGAAGGTTCACCGAGAGAACAATTTTTTTTTAGTTATAAATAAATTTCATTTACTGTATACAATGGTTTTGGATACGATCTAATACAATTTTCTCAAAAAAAAAAAAATTCGAAGATATACAAATTATGATGCAAGAGGATGCAAATTATGAAGCAAGTTAACATATTATTTCATGGGATGAACAATATTTGTTTTGAGTCAAAGGACCTATTTGTTAAAAACATGTATCAGTTTATCTGTAGCAAAATTTTTTTTAGCTAAATACAGGTATAGTTTAATGTGCAAAAAATGTTTAAGATAGAATAGCGTTTCTCTAAGAAAATATTACATGCTGTTTTATATTAGAAGGTTGTGGTGCAAGAAAATTGGTTTCTGTTAAGGAAATACATATAATCTTTAATAAGTATACTGTAAATACTGTAATTGTAGTTTCAGAATTTTGTCTCATTTTGCGGTCGAGTTTTTGATACACCTATTACCAATTCGTTTTAATTTTTGCAATAAACTTAGCATTTGTTGGCTTCCTATAATACACTTGTTTCATATCAGTCATTATTATTTTCAATTATAAAATTGTAATATATTTTTATTATTAATATATTTCAGGCGCTATAGTGAATTTAATAAATTTTCCTTATAATTTATAGTTAAGTCCAAAAAATTAATTTCATCAAAATTATATTTTTAAATTTGACATGTTTTAAATTTGCATTGTTTTATAATTTTTTTTGACAAAATTTAATTTTTGTAATGATTTATATTGAAATTGCTAAATGAAAATGTTTCCAACAAATGATTTGAGTTTACGATATATACGTAATTCAGCAAGAGGTTTAATAATTTTTAATTAATATTTAACCAGTTCTGGTTAATTAAACTTACTATTGGTCTTATCGGATATCAGATTAGCTAATTTTTAATAGACCACAAAAATGAGAAGGTTTAATGAATTTTTAATAAATTTTATTTCTACAGATGTATAATAATATTTAATTTTATAGCGATACCTTTATCTGTTAGTGAAATTTTAATATTATTATATTATTATTGATTAGGTATATCATTTTTCTAAATTTCTATTTTACGTTTACCTAATTTNTACACCATCAGAAAGTAGAGATTTCAACGAAGAAAAAGCCCACCGACGTTTTTAAAAAAGCAGATATTTTGACGTGAGAATTTTCGATTGAAAATTAGGGTGCTTTTTCGATATTAAGTAAAAATAAGGTGAAAAAATAAATATTTCAAATCAAAAAAATTACAGCGTGTTTGGGACATAAATAGGTAAGTTTTCACCAAATTTCGTGAAAAAAAAATTTTTTTGTAAAAGATAAAAATAAAAAACCAAAAACTTGGTTATTTGAGTTTTCACATAAATTTTGAGGTTATGTGAAAAAAGTGTATATACAATAGTTGTAGATCTTTTTATTACCTACAACTTTGTCATTTAACTTTTTTCCATAAGACTTGTAGTTTTTCTAGAAATCAAGGGAAACCGTTTTTTACCCTTAAAAACTCACCCCCTACCCCTTCCCGACCTCAGATCACCCGTAAATTATTTTTCCTTTCATTTCTGTTATATTCTCTTTTTTCCAATGGGTTTCATCCTACTATAATTTTTTTTTTGTTTAAAAAATTATCGACCCTGGTCTATATATGTTATATCTAATTTAGGTATATTTTTAGGAGTTATGGAACAATGTAAACCTTTACTTAAAACTAATTTTTCTGAAGATGTCAGATACTTATTACTTATTATTTTATTTTCGCGACAGCAATTTTTCAGCCCTAGTTCCTAAGTAACTTACAACGTATTAGTACTACATCACCTATTAGGCGAAACTGCCGCAGTTATCTAAATAGAATTCTCATCAGATTCGACGTTTACATTCGCCCGTTACCGTTAAACGGTAAGCGCACCTACTGATTTCCAAAGGTCTGACAATATAGTAGCAACTTTTGATTCCGATTTAACATTAAGATAATCCCCCCATTCTCAAGTAAAACGTTAGTTAATGCTTCGCTTCCTCGTGAAGGATAAGTTTCACCGCTTTATATAGTTTCAGGTGGAATATAATAGAGGTAGATGGGTTTCAATTAACCTCTCTTCTCCCGCTAGATCCTCTAAGCTCTATCAGAAGATAGGCTCAAAGGGAAACGACTAACTTACCATAATAATCTATTATGTACTTACCTACATCTCGTCTGCACTTTAAATATGTAGCTGTTAAAGCTCTGTTTCAACTTGCAGTGTACTTAAGGTTAATTATACATAAATATAGTAAGACAGTTTATGTCTGCTTGTCTGGAAGTGGATTGAGTCTTAATGTACCGAAGATAATTTTTTATCGTACTTATATCTATTGAAATTATTTTTAATAATAACAGGTATTGAAGAATGTGAAAGAAATTGAAAATTAAAATTAAGTGACGTACTATTTTATTTAGAAAAATATGGCACCTATACCCTGCACTGAAAGAAATGGGCTTATTAAACTGTTTATCTAGAATAATGTGTATAGCGCATATTAAAACTTTTATAACCAATATACAACTTTTATTAAAAAAAAAGCAATCATCTCCATACTCATTATTCAATCAGTTTAACTGGAAGGTGCTTAATACACCTTATGCATCTATGAAATAAAGGTTATAATGAATTACTTATACATTATTAGGTGTTATAGACTTTATGTTCCAATTGTATAGTAGGGAAGATTTGTTGTATAAAGACCAGTATCCGAATTTGTATATAACAA
>NW_019416420.1:565350-587573 GCF_000390285.2 Anoplophora glabripennis
GAAATTGATTTTGAAATTCTATGAAACATTCCTCAATAGAATACTTCCATATTCCATCAATCTTGCGTCCATTTCTAAAGTAGGACTCTATGATAAACACTTTTTGTTCTTGAGAAAACACCATTTTAAACGCTTTTTAAACCGAAAATATTCAAATTGATAGCGGCGATATAGCGCTTTGACAGATGACGTTTAAGTTCATTTGTAATACGCTACGTCCTAAGTCCAAATTTTCAGAACCAACTTGACCACGTTTTTATTTGAACGCTCGTTATATGGGCCCAATTTCAAATGATTTCACTTAATAGTTTTTAAATTATTTAAAAAAATTAAAAATATTTTTTTAAGTTTCACATCCTGTATCTTTTTAGATAAAAACTTTATAGGAAAGACTTCCCTTAAAATTCACCAAAGAATACGATGTTTCATTTTTGGTCACCGTTTATGAATCACCCTGTTTAATAGGAACCCGTAGTTTTTTTTTGTAAACTAAGCAGCTTAAGATATGTTCCTAGAAAATTTTTTTATAGAGCTAGCTGCGGAATCACTGCCTTTATTATCAGAACCTACCTAAGAACTACCCACTGTATCTGTTACCATAAAATAATACGTACCTCACTTTATCAAAGTTAAAAAGAGTAGAATAAAATACAAAAAACATTTTTTATTAGGTTTATGGAATGCAACTGGTTATTCTTATTATACTTTCGAGATTTGAGAATGAGGTCAGTGACACGAGACGGTAGCTTTTCGAAAAAACCACATTTCAACCAAATTCTTACATCAAGTTCATAAAGACACCCTGACGATAAAAGTCAGTTTCGGGCTGCAATAATGTTGCGCGCATGATATATTGAACTTCTGCAACCCGACATATGACTATAAATTTATTAATTATAGATGTAATTTTAATGGCAAAGCGTAGGTCTTGTACCAGTTAATAATCGTAAAGCTAAAGCACGAACGCTACCTTTAAGTACAAAATGGTAATAGGTGTATTTTAAGCTGAACTTGTCCTACGCCTAGCAGTGTTTTTGAAAATCCATACTTTCAGGAGACTTTACGATGACGAGACGATTGCCGCAACGCAGTAAAACATATTCCAACGCGAGTTTAATGATGGCCCATTTAATTGCTGACTGGAGGTTTTATAATTTGAAAATATAGACACAGGTGCGTTCTATTTTCGTCCAAGCTGGGCATAAAACTACAATGTACGTGATACTAAACATCGATTAATTTACGACTTCAAGATTTCGGCACCCCGCCTATGCCTGTATGAATTTAATATGTAATGGTTGCTTCTCTGGAAATATTTTGATATTCGCCACGTCGCTCTGCAATCCAGACTGTCTGATATAGTAACTCGACAATTGATAGGTCCCACACTGGTCTAATTTTATGCAGACTGCTAAATGGTGCACTAGTATTTTTAACCCGGACAACTAGCCAGTGTTATCTGATCCAGCTTCGGAAAAGCCAAAGGCCGCTGTATAATTATTGCTTTTGGATGTAATGTGTTAAAAAGGACGTGAAATCGGAAATAGATATACATATAATTCCCCATTTGCAGAAATTTTAATAAGGAAATTACCTTTATCATATAATAATGTCAATTTAATTGTCCTTTGCAAAGCAAAGTTCAGCAATAAACCAGGGTATTATTTTTTGTTTTTCTGAACTCTATACTTTTGCGTTTGTTTCTGATTCTTTGTCCAAAATTGGCACCACACGTGCTATAATTTTTTTCAAACAATTGTTTTACAGATTTCTACATTATTGGGTGTAAAATATATTGTCGAATTCTGTGGGTCACATTATCCATTATAATTATACAATGCGTTCATGATGAAGGAAACAAATTCGTTTAGGTAATTATTTTGTGGAAAAATGCTCGGGTATCTCAAAGAGAACAAATACAGTCATCATTGATTTATTTTAATGATTTTAATGGAACACCCTGTATATTATGCCATTTTAATTGTACGGTAAATTCTGAACACTTTTTGTATAACATTCCATATCTCTAAAACCAGCGGTTTTCGTAATAATGACTTATGAAATGTTATAAATGGAAAAAAAAATGTTTAATCATAAAACATTTAAATAACACTTGCTTTATAATAAATGTTCAATATTTTGTCCGTTTACTTCAATACTTTTTTGTAGTCGAAGGATTGTTTCCCGTTGAACGTTTTCAATTACCTCTGCTAGAATAAGTCTTATTTCCTGGCGTATATTCTCTGTTTCAAGTCATCAAGATTATTTGGTCTATTCGCATAAATTTAGATTCCAAATATCCCCATAAGAAGAAATCTAAAAGGGTTAAATCCGGTGACCTTGGTGGCCACTCAATATGACCCCTGCGTCCTATTCATTTATTAGTTAAGTCATAGTCCGGTCAAAATAGACATTTCAAATAACGAAAATTCCTAAATTTTGGTGGATATCTTGGGTATACCATTAGAAATAAAGTGTCAAAAGTCTCCATCGATCCCATGTGTGCTAAAAAAGTTCAAAGGGGTCAAAGGTCAAAATTTGAGGTTTTTTTGAATTTTTTTCGAAAACGGTAAGTTTTATCAAAAAAGCCCTGATTATAGATCTTAAAATTATCTACAAAAATGGTCCTTATACTTTTTTTTCTAAGAATTACCATTCCTGAGATATCGCGATTCTAATAGTTGAAGGAGTCACTTTCTACATGATATGCACACATTTCTACACCACCTGTGAGGTAGTGTACTTTAGCGCATTTTTTTTAAAGTGGTTTCCCCGGTAGGCCTACTACACGAACTGTTATGACGGAATTTTCAGGGACAATACTCTTAACTGCATGATGATTATTAATATTGATATTGGTTATTGACTTTAACTGTAGTTCGGATTTCTTTTGATATTTTAATCTGATTCATACTCTTCAAAGTCGACTTTAACAGTCACGTCTTCTTCGATTTCTTCTTCTTCCTCTTTTTGCTGGATGTTCATAAATTGTCCAAATGAAGATGAATCAGCTGTCTCTTTATCGAAATCACATGAATCTTCGTCTGTTGTATTCAATTGAACATTTGAACAAGACTGGCTTTGGCAATTAGTACACGCTGGAGAACACAGTAACCCCACTCTTCTACAGCCACATTTAGCAATACAACCTTTTTTGTAATTGCAAAAAATAGTGTTTAGGAGTTTTTCCGGAGCAGGTGGAAGTAAAGTTTGAATCGGTTCCAAAGTATTATCTGTTAATTTCCAACCCCAGTCTTCTGGGTTCAGTTGATTGCCTAGCCATGTCTGAACTTGATAGTATACTCGATACAAGTGTTGATTAGCAGAAGCCGATGTTGGAGGAAGACAAGATAGTTGTACTTGTTTCTTGTTTCGTGTATTTTTTACAGAAGTTTTTACAATAGAGTAGCCAAATGTTATTCAAGGCCATGCGGATAGAGGGGATTGACTAAGGCACTGAGTTTCTTTTAAGTGTATATTCTCAGAATAGTATTTATACATATAAGAGACATTTTTACTTGTATTAAGTGCCTGACTATGTATATACGTCAGGTCACGTGGCATATATGTGCATATCATGTAGAACGTGACTCCTTCAACTATTAGAATCGCGATATCTGAGGAATGGTGATTCTTAGAAAAAGGACCATTTTTGTAGATAATTTTAAGATATATAATTTTAGTCAGGGCTACTTTTTTGATAAAACTTATCGGTTTCGAAAAAAATCCAAAAAACCTCAAATTTTGACCTTTGACCTCGAATAACTTTTTTAGCACACATGGGATTGATGGGGACTTTTGACACTTTATTTTTAATGGTGTACCCAAGGTCTCCACCAAAATTTAGCTCTGTCGGAATTTTCGTTATTTGACCACTATTTTTATGACTAATTTGACCGGACTATCAAGAAATTGTCGAACAGCAAAATGAGGAGGTGCTGCATCGTGTTGGAACCATATCTCATTATGAGGAAAATCTGGATCTTGTGGATTAGGAAACATAACAGCTAAAGCGGGGATGAGTTCAAATTGAAGAAAGTTCTCCATTTAAATTTTCTTCAAAAAATAAGGTCCAAGAATTCGATTTTTGACAATACCTGCCCAAACATTTATTTTTTGACGATGTGTGTGACAGACTTGTGTCGAATGAGGATTTTCATTTGTCCAGCACTTGCAGTTTTGTCTGTTTACGTGTCCATTTAAAACAAAAGTAGCCTTATCAGAAAAAACAATATTTCTTGTGAAATCAAAATTTTTATTATTCTTCTCAATTATCTGCTCACAAAACTGCGTTCTTTGGTCATAATCGTCTTCTAATAGTACATGTATCAATTGAACCTTATAAGGATGATATTTATTTTTTCGGAGTATTTGTGACAGAGATCCCGATGACAAATTACAATTCCTGGAGATTGTCCTAACGGCTACATGGAGATTATTTACAGTTTCCAGTAAAACGCCTAGTTTAGATTCTTCTGATATTTCTGCTGGTCTTCCTTTAGGTAAATCTCTAATGTGGCCGTGCTCAGCAAATTTCAATTCAATTTTGCTGACAGTAGATCTAGTAATTGAAGGTCGATCGGGATGAATTACATTAAATAAATTACACAATTCTTGTTGAGTATGCACTCTGTCTCCAAAACCAATCATCATAAATACTTCAATACGTTCTCTCTCAGATAAATGCATTTTTAAAATGAAACGTAAAACTGACAAAATGACACTGACAAACTAAACGCCGGTGATAGTTTGGTTTTTATTGTCACAAAATATTACATCAAAATTGTCTAGGAGTCAATGAATGAAAACCGATTAATACCAAGAAGATACAAATTGTTTAAGATAAAATTTGGCATACCAGGTTGTTGTTGGCTTTTAAAAAAATTTTCAAGGTTTAAATATTTTATTTAATTATCTACTTGTGTGTATTTCAAAATACCAATTTTCAAACGTNCGTTTGAAATGTTATAAATGGAAAAAAATAATGTTTAATCATAAAACATTATTTAAATAACACTTGCTTTATAATAAATATTCAATATTTTATCCGTTTACTTCAATACATTTTTGTAATCGAAGGATTGTTTCCCGTTGAACGTTTTCAATTACCTCTGCTAGAATAAGTCTTATTTGGCGTATATTCTCTGTTTCAATGTCATCAAGATTATTTGGTCTATTCGCATAAATTTAGATTCCAAATAACCCCATAAGAAGAAATCTAAAGGGGTTAAATCCGGTGATCTTGGTGGCCACTCAATATGACCCCTGCATCCTATTCATTTATTAGAGAAAGTTAAGTCATAGTCCGGTCAAAATGGACATTTAAAATATCGAAAATTCCGACAGAGCTAAATTTTGGTGGATATCTTGGGTACACCATTAGAAATAAAGTGTCAAATGTCTACATCGATCCCATCTGTGCTAAAAAGTTCAAAGGGTTCAAAGGTCAAAATTTTTTTGTTTTTTATTTCGAAAACGGTAAGTTTTATCAAAAAAGTAGCCCTGATTATAGATCTTAAAATTATCTACAAAAATGGTCCTTATACTTTTTTTTTAAGAATCACCATTTCTGATATATCGCGATTCTAATAGTTGAAAGAGTCACGTTCTACATGATATGCACACATTTCTACACCACCTGTGAGGTAGTGTACTTTGGCGCATTTTTTTTAACGTGGTTTCCCCGGTAGGCTACTACACGAACTGTTATGACGGAATTTTCAGGGACAATACTCTTTTAACTGCATGATGATTATTATTTTAGTTTACCTTTTTCTTTGAAGTTAATTTTAGCCAGGATTTTGCAGCCTTAATTTCAGTTACGGGAATATATTTAATACGTAGGTACATCCTGTTTTCGTATCACAAGTCTTAAAACAAAGTTCAAAACTAACTCGATTTATGCCTTTTTATTGAACTTCAGTTTTTTTTTTCATATTTGTGTAAGTTCAGACAAATTCGAGCCAGTATTTTCTGTACCTACGACTGCACTTCCCTTAACATCGGAAACAATGATTTTCGTTAAGTAACAAATAATTCGCGCATATCGGGAAAAAGCTCCGCGGCGAACGGCAAAAGGAAACGGGATGGATAGTAATTTACATTTTAAAGAAGTTATTGAGTCATGTAGTAGCTGCAGAAGCGGTAGCAAGTCCATTTGCGACAAGGTGCAATGAGCTGATATGTCGTTGGCAACTCGACCGTACACTTCGGGCGCATTAAGTACATGCAGCTGCCGCCGACTACACTGAAAAAAGCAATTCCTGATGTTTCCTCAATATTCATTTGTTTGCTTTCTTTAAAAAACTGAAAATCGATCGAATGTCTGTCCTCTTATTTATTTCAAACTTACAAACTTATACAGTTGAAAGGTCCTATTTAAAACATCGTCATGAAATTCCGCAGAATACCTCCAATTAAATTTCATAAAAAAGAATTTCTCAAAAACCATTAATGAATTTTAAAAATGGTTTTATAGACATGAAAAAATTCTTGAAACAAAATATCATTTGATATAGCCTCTCTACATAAATAGATGAATAGTTGTCATTGTAGATATAGAACGTTGTCCGCTTTTGTTTTATTACGAAAATACGTGTCGTTTACTAGTTAAATTTAAAGAAAAATTATTTAAGTGGTCATTTATTTTTCTATACTCTTAGTTTTAACTGTTCTCTTTTTGTGAAATGACAGTTAATGTGGGCGAATAAACATAGCAAAAAGGCTCTTTAATACTGTAATAATGAATTAATAGACACTGCAGTGTCAAATTAAGCCGAGCTATAGATGGACTTATCGGTTCCAAAAATGTTTCTTCGTGTAACACTTGTTTATTTTTAAAGTATTGCAATAATAGGAATTAATATATATTTTATTATGAAATGAAAACTATCATGATTGCTTTGAATCAAACCTCAGATGTTCACACGGAATGCGCCAGCCAAGTGTTTATTTGCCCTTGAGATAATGTAATTTATGTGTACATACCGAAATGTAGCCCGGGAGGCCCAAACTAAGAGAGGTTGTTCTTTGTGACAGTGGTGCCTGGCCAGCGCCCGAATCAGGTTGAAGCTTGAATACATTTGTTTAATGAATTGTGAATTTGTGAGTAATATGCCATACTCGTTTATGTTTTGAAAACCCCAGGGCGCGCCACATATTCCCGGTCTTAATGGCTGTGGTTCCTTCGAAGTGTGCCTTGTAAGTTCTACGAGGTCTTTGGATTGACACATACTGGGTGGTGTTGAGGTATGTGGCATAATAATAGTATGACTTACACACCCGGTAGTTGGGATGCTAACTAGTTGGCGTCCGGGGGAGCCTCGTCTTATTTCAGGTGACACCAGCTTAATTTCTGGCGAATGACCCGGCTGTTGTCGAGACAAACTGCTTCGTGATGACCCATGTATATACAATACCAACAATAACATGTATTTTACATTCGTATTGTTGTGGTAAATCAATATACACTGAAAAAAACCTTCTATTTGCAACATTGCAACAACTATTTCCGCCAATCGTGTTTTCGCACCTCTATTCTTTGAATATGCTGTCCATGTTTTGAAACACCCTGTATATTTACATATCTGATTGAAGAAGCAGTAGTTAGATATTTTGAAGAAGGTCTTCCAACAAACGGGTTTCTATTTTTAATGAATATTGCTGCTACGAGTTTTCGACAACAGCATAATTTCAAATTTTATCACAGTAGTTGTTTACCAATCGATTACCTTGTAAACGCAATGAATCAAAACGTTTTGCAATCCATTACACCTCTTTGGTACGTTATTTATTATTCTTACTAAGTTATAATCATAATTATTCGCTCAATAGAATACTTTGAGAGCGATATGTTACACCTTCACGTGGTCATTAAAACGAAACGAACAAATTTGCGATTTATGCTTAAGCATAACACAGATTTTTGTTTTACATCTGCAATATAGGCAATATTTCGCTTCCATCATAAAAATGTGCGCTACCACGAAAGTTATAAAATAATTTTCTTACACTTTTTACGACATACAAACTTTTTAGTGGATGCTGCGGAGTCTGAAAATTATGTAGGTGACTGTTTTCGTATAAATGTAAATAAGGAAAACATGTAATGCATAATGCATGAATTTGCGGGACAGGTTACCTGGGAATATCACGAGAGGAACTTGGGAGTTGACTTATTACTGAATTAGACGAAAAAGAGGATTAAAGGTGAAAATATAGAAGCATATTTTTAAACACAAATGTTTTTGAAATCTGGCCTGGGTTATTACCATGATATTAACACGTTTCATAGTGCGGGTTATTATAACTGTTAAAATATATTCACTATTGATTTTTCTACAGAAAACATAATTGTTTTTAATATATATTAATAAAATTTCAATACATTGGTAACATTTGCTGCCACATTACTGTCAAAATAATTTAAAATATTTTGTAGGTAAATGCTTACAAATTTTTCACAAATTATCTGGAGGTTGAAAAAATATATACCACAAGTTAGTACATATATGAATTTTATTTAAATACTTATTACATTAATTAAAGTCGCAAAATCATCAATTAAGTAGAGGAAGAAAATAGTACAGTTCTGAAATAAAACACAGACAGTTCAGTCAACAAACGAATTTGAAAATATTACAGCTTATGTTTTGACACGTAACGTATCACTAACAGTGTGCAACTAGCAAGTGCCAAAGTAAGAAATGTTAACATTGTACTGATATTTTCCAGTTTTTTAAGCAAATCCGTATTTTTGTAATTTGCTTTTGTACCTCTTGTTTATTTTTTATCAAAACTATCGTGGTTACTTTGAATTAAACCTCAGCTGTTCAGAGGGAATGCGCCAGCCAATTGTTTATTTGCCCTTGAGATAATGTAATTTATGAGTACAAAAATGTAGCCCGGGATGCCGAAATCAAGAGAGGCTGTTCTTTGTGACAGTGGTGCCTGGCCAGCGCCTGAATAAGGTTGATATTATATATGTGTGCTAGCCTGATTGTTTAATGATTTGTGAATTTGTGAGTAATATGCCATACTCGTTATGTTTTTGAAAACCCCAGGGCGCGCCACGTATTCCCGGCCTTAATGGTTGTGGTTCCTTCCAAGTGTGCCTTGTAAGTTGTACGAGGTCTTACATGCGCTTCGATTGACACATACTGCGTGGTGTTGAGGTAGGTGGCATAATAATAGTATGACTCACATACCCGGTAGTTGGGATGCTAACTAGTTGGCGTCCGGGGGAGCCTCGACTTATTTCAGGTGACACTAGCTAGTTGTTGAAGAAAGAATGATACATGTTTGCTAATTAATATAATGGAAACGTATGGAAGGATAAACCTTAAATCCTAAAGTTAAGGGGAGTATAACCCCACGGTGAGTTATCTATTTATGTTTTTTATTGACAGAACAGTAACTTTGTTATTTGTTTCATATACCCTCTAAATTTCTGGCGAATGACCCGACTGTTGTCGAGATAAACTGCTTTGTGATGACCCTTGTATAAAAGGTAACAATACCAACAATAACATCTATTTCACACTTTGTAGAATTATTCACAGTTAGGATACATATTAAAACAACACTTACAACTGCATTATGTATCAGAACAAAACTTTTACTAGGTCAAGGTCAGATCTATTTCAATATTTTTATTTGAAAAATCATGTATAAAAAATATTTGTGGTAGAAAGTAGTATACATTTGAAAACATATAAGTATATTAAACATATTTTACAATGTTGTTTTTATTGGAAATTCTTTATTGAAATATTTTTAAAAAATGTTGGTTAATCTGACCTTGACAGATGTAGTAAGTAATTTGTTATACCCATAGTTTTTGCGCCTTTGTTATATTAGCTTTGGTTCTGTCACAAATATAGACGTGTTTGGAGTTATTATTGGTATCAAACCTGGTTGTGAAAAATTGGACAAAATAAATTACGATAAATCAACTTGCTTGAAAAACTGAAACATGGTGTCCAAATTTCTTACATATTGGTACTTACTACAAAATGTATGATATGTAGTGACGACTGGTAAAAAATAAAGTGGTCATATTTTAATAACAAAGCATGGAACCCTTATTATTTGTTAAAGGATTTTAGGTCCCCTACGTGACGAACAAATTTCGAAGGAAATTTACGAAATAAAAAAAATAAAATTATGGGTATGTCGACCCTGCAATCTCGGAGAGAGTTGCACATACTCGTATATTTACAAAATACTATTTTTTCGTAATTAACTGACAGATACAAATAACCGATTCCATTTTGCTCAAAATGTTCGTATCTTATAAAATGTCAAAATTATGACATTTGAAACAGAAAATGTATCAAATTAAAATTTAAATAGTAACTACAAAAAAAATTAAGTTTGTGAAAAATAAAAAAAACCTCCGATGCTTATGAAAAAAATATTTTGCACAAATATTTCATCCCACAAAAAAACGGTATGGATTCCACGCTTAATTATCAAAATATAACCTGTAAAGACGTAAGAAGTATAATTAACTAATTTTTCAAATTCTTTTGTTATTTGGATACCGTTTGTGTTTTATTTCATTACTTTCTATATTTACATCAACTGCTTTTACAACTACAATTATAGTAATCAACGTTTAAATATGATTCAGATATGTAGCATATATTTTTTCAGCACTCCCAAAACAGCTTCTAAAAATTATGTATTTAATTTTCAACAGTAATGTGGTAGGTAGCGAAAGTTGCTATATGCACTATGATTCAGTCATAACGTCATTAATTTTAAGAAGAAATAGGGAAAAATTAGTAGAATACGAATACGTTATTAAAAAAATTTGAAAATGCACATTCAAGCTGAAAAAATATTTTCAAATCATTATTTAAACCCCGTTTCGGGCCTCTCCTGACCGTTGACCTATAAAGGATTATCGTGAGTGAATCTTGACCTACAGTAACATTTGGTCATTAACCTAGCTTTTAACATGTTTTCAATCTGTAGTGAACCACAACGAATAAATAGAGCTTTTTAGGTAGACATAATATGAATGAATAAGATATTTTTTTACATTTTAAATATTCAGTATTATTTTTGTTATAAATTAGTATTTTTAATATTGTTAGCGTTTTCATCATGTTTTATAATTAAATATGATTTTTTTGTATTACGTTAAATTAATTCAATTTGTAGTACATATTCCTTATTGTGAGACGTACTGCTTTCCAAGGATGGTACTTACGTATTTAAAATGGCAGAACGGCTAAAAAGACACTCCATAAAGTCTTAATAATGTTGAGATCCGCTGCACTTTAATTTTGAAACCAATTGCAAAACTGGAAGAGACGACAAAACGACTGGGGAAATCAGCTGTTTCGCTACAACGTTCAAATGTTTTGTACTCCGCCGGTCAGCGCGTTCCCTATTGCGAAGTTCTGCTTATTTCTTAAAAAGTCGAGCACATTTTTTTTCGATTTCGATTCCAAACACGTGGTTGAAATTAATGACATTATGACTGAATCACCCTGTATATGAAATGCTGATATTATATTAGTATTTATTTAACACGACATTACAAATGCATGCGGGATGTGTCTATGGTATCATTTAACAAAGTAACAACTGAATATACATTTAACAAATTTGAAGTAAAGTTGAATACATTTTAAATACAGCCTTTTAGTAAAATGTACGCAAATTGTAGTTACTCGTATTTTCTGTATCAGTTATAGTCAATAATGCTGTAATTGTGTAAATTAGTTTTAATATTCGCATATTTTTCCATGTGAGATCAGTTTGTAGATCACTCTTTGTTACATCATGTATAATTGTATGTAATAATATAAGACACACTAATAATTAAATTAATATTAATCCGGATCGCTGCGGTTGTTATCGTCCGAATTTTCAAGGCATTACTGAACCGGCAACATTTTTCCGTTCTAATTTTATGTTGGTAGATGATTCTCCTGAACTATCCATCTGCTCTTAGGCCTAGAAACCAAATCCGCAGCACCTGTGCACGTATTTCGCCGCAACTGACCAGAACAGTAGCAGGCGCCGCGCCGCTTCGGATCCATTTACGCTGCCGCCGTCCTCAAATTTTCATTAAGACCATCTGCACGTGTTTCCGAACACCTACTCCTCGACCTACTCCTCCCTCCGGCCTGTCACATTTTCATACATCATGTGTTCGCCGGCATGTGTGTAGTAAAATTCAATCCCGGCAGGAATGTTACCTGTCCGGATCTAACTAAAATTAAATGCCGACAGTGACCCAAATCGCGCCCGTTTCATAGCTGAGTGGGTCAATAGCAAGGGGCTAGGCGTCCAGGCCTAAAGGTAAAGCTCTCCCTTGTAGACCACGATCTATGATCTATGATCTGTCTTCTATTTTCTAGGATAGGTTGTCATGAAAGAGGAGAATAAACGTTAAAAAGTTCTAATAAAAATTTATTTACCGCATTTTATACGTTTCGTTTTTTAACAAAGTTTCGAAATAGGGTTCTTAAAATGAGATTTTTTATTTCAATATTAATAACAACTATTCAATGCAGGATGTTAATGAACTTATGTCAAAGTCAAAAATATAGGAGCAAAAACTGAGATAGCTGATGTCACAAACTTGTATCGGAAGTTTAAGGTCATAAAGAAAAATGTGTTTAAAACTGTTTTGGAACTGCTGAAATACATGTATTTTACCGCGGCGGGTACTTACAAAAAAATTCTGTAACACTTTTTACGAGTTTGTAGGTTTCTTATGAAGCCGGACTGTATTCAAAAGTCAGTTTGTAATACATTGTTGTAGTGATTGCTGTGCTGTTTTTCGAGAGTACATTTAATAGCCGTATTTCCAAGTTTTCTTTTGAAAATCGTGCATTTATTTAGCATCGCGAATATAATGATATGCTTACAATTTATGTCGAAGCAAACGAAAATGCCTACAAAGCACGTCAAGGGTACCGTGCAAGATATCCTAAACGACGTGCCTCCGCACCGCGAACATTTGTTGTTGTAGCGCAAAGAGTTTTAGACACCGATGAAGTACAACCGCGTCGAGATCGCGACGGTGGCCCAGGACGACCACTAAGAATCTTAAATGTCGAGGAGATAATTTTACATCTCGAAGAAGATCGTAGCACTAGAAATATCGCACAACAAGTAAATATTTCACATCCTGTTGTGTGGCAGACATTACGAGAAGCTAGGTTGTACCCATTTCATATTCAACGTGTTCAAGCGCTTACCCCTGAGGATTTTCCACTACGTCGAGGTTTTTGCGAATGGTTGCTTCAGGAACATGCAAGAAATCCTCAATTTACAGCGCAAATACTTGTTACAGATGAAGCATGTTCCAGTCGAAATGGACTATGGGAAAACCACAAGAAATACGTCGCAGTGCCTTTCAGCAACAGTTTTCAGTGAACATGTGGGCCGGTATCGTTACTGACACTTTAATATGACCTTTTGAATTGCCTAGACGCTTAGACGGTGCTTCATATCTAGCTTTTTGCAAAATCGCTTGCCGGAGTTTATTGGAAGACCCATTAAATGTTCGGCAAAATATGTGGTTACTGCATGACAGAACCCTCGCTCAATTCTTGCGGAGAGCCCGCGACTTTCTATACATTACTTTTCCCGATCGCTGGATAGATAGATAGATAGATAGATAGATAGATAGATAGATAGATAGATAGATAGATGTGAAAACTGTTGTATATTCTACGGAAGTTCGTGACATCGACCAACTGCAACATCGTATTGCCGAATACGGTTCGAAAAGACGTGGCAATGTTGCAATGCGTGCGGGCGAATTGGATACGTCGCGCTGAAGCATGTGTGCAAGCAAATGTTTGATACATCGAACCTCTTAGATGAAAGTCAGCAGTTCTCGAAAGGTGGCTCCTGGCAATGTTGAGATTCATTAACAGCCTGTATATTTGAAGAAATATTCACATCTATGCAGTGCATTTACGAATTCAATTTGTGTAGCAAACAGTTTTGTTCGCTAGCGTAACATTATATTTGCACATAACATAATAATTAATGAATTTGTGTATAGTAAAATATTAACATCTAATTAGGTATTTCTATTTTATTTGCTCACTGTATAAATAACATAAATACAAAGTGAATAGTGACGTTAATCTGTAATCAAGTATTTTGAATAATAGAATGCATCAATGCAACGATAAAATATATAGGGTATAACTTTAAGTGGGGATCTGTTTTTTATAGGTAATTGTACGTCTTCATCAGAATACTAATGTGGAACATTATTTTTTTTAATTGAATAAATATCGATTTATAATTCGTCTTTTAAACTTCACTTAAACTCAAACAAAGGGCATCGTCCGAATTATGTTTCTCAGTGCTGTTTGTTGTTACTTTTTTAAAGTTAAATGAACTAACGGATCAGCAAGAGAGAAACTTCAGTGGAAAACAATTTTGTAAAAATACATTGTTTTGTATAACTTTGCGACAAGTCTCCAAGTTTTTGTCTTTTGGTGTCAATGTGGACGAAGCGTCGGATATAAAAAAAATTGGAGTGTTTTTAAAAAAATATATTTTTTACTTGACTTGAAAACGAACTGATTTGGGGAATCTGACTTTAGATTCGGATTCAGTAGGTCAAAATACTATAGAATTCAGACCTTTTTTTTGTGGCACTGTGTAAACAAAACAAAACTTGATTATTTATTAGAAAAAAATTTGAAACTGCTGCGTTTTATCTTGTTAAAAGCTTTGATAAGAGATGTGATGTTACTTTATAAAGATACCTTGTACGTATGTATAGATCTAGTGGAAGTCCTCAAACAAAATTCGTAATCGTGTTTGTTAAAAAACGTCTTTTCAGAATCCTCCAATTTTGCAAGCCTAATTTTTAGCAAGTAATTGAGGTCATGTCCCGAAAATAATATAAACAAAATATGAAACCACCAGGTAAAACCCATGTATTATTTTAAGACTAATCCTCTTGCCAAATGCGTGTACCTGTCCTTAGCAAATGTTGGGTATTTTGATATATTGTGCATTACACACTTACCATACACTACCTGAACATAATACATAGGCACTTAATTAACAGACTCCACTGCAGGCCTCCCAAGAATACATTATACGTTAAGTTAATTAGAGCCTCTGTCTTAACTTAAATACTTCCAGTTTACATAAAAAATAATCACATTTTTGTCACGTAATTGCACTCTTAAATACTTAACATTGCCATACATTTAAAAAATGCACTACAGGTTGATTTTTACAAAACTGATACAAAACTTTTAAGATATAAATAATACTGCAAGTTATGAAAAAAGGTGTATTGAGACCCCAATACCATAATAATTGTGACAAATATACTATAGTGCTTCCTTTGCAAGGTACAGTGTTTAAGTTTTTAAGAAATGTCACAAATAGAATTAAATAGATGTAGAATAATGAATCTTAAGACTTAACTGCAGGTAAGTTGACTTAATTTGTACAGGGTGTCCCATTAAGGTCGGCGAGGTACGATATTTGGGAAAGTATAGGCCCTTAAACTTAGGGAAAAAAATTTTGATGGTTACCAACGAAGAGAAATCGCTGGAAATAGTTTTCAAGTTCGTAGCTCGGTCGCTAGGGGGCGCAATCTACATACCAAAACATAAAGTTGAATTTTTGTCAGAAATGTTTCCTATGCAGGTATATTAAATAGTATAAATACGGATAGCAGGATTCATCGCGCACAACTTTTGTAATTGACATTTTGTTCTATCTCTCGACAGAAAGGGTGGAGGAAACCCCTAATATCTAATCAGAAAAATGTATTTTTTTAGGGATTGGCTCATCGAAAGCCCATAGTGTTATACCTCGTTGGAAAGGTCTTTTCATGCTTTATCTCGATGCCGTTTTATGGATTTTTCTCAAAAATTTTTAATGCAATGCTATAGTTTTATTTTCATAAATGAATTCAGCACAAAAAATTGATGAATATATGTAGTATAAAGTTGAAATTTCTAACGAAAGTGTTGCTTATTTATTGGTGCCATTTATCCAAGTTTAGATTGTTTCACGTTTTCTTAAAAAAGTGAAATAGCAGGATAAAACTTTTTATAGGTTAGTTCGAAGAGCATAAAAATAGCTACATTTTGACCCCAAAAAGGGTTCTATATCTTTTTTTTTTGTTAACAAGTTAATCGCAAATTAGTGAGCAAAAAATGGATAATGATAATGAATTGAGAAACACGACGCTATCGAAGACATTTAATTAAAAAAAACAAAATGTGTTGGTCGATTTATTAATCAAAATTTTTTTCTCTATACTTTCTCTAATATCGTACTTCGCTGACCTTAGTGGGACATCCTGTATACAACTATATCACTGGCGAAGGGACTGGGAGTCAAAAAATCAAAGATTCCGACGCCACTGAATATTATGGAACTTCTATAAATTCATTTGATTCACGATTGTTATTCAAAGAAAAAGATATTTGTATTAGCAAAATTAGTAACATTCAAGTTATTGTCATATTTTTGCTTAAAATCAACTTAACTGTTTCGTTCACAAAAAAAATTAAAAATATATTATTGTACATGCAATATAATCTTAAAAATATTCCATAAATGTTTTTCGCGAAGCAAAGTATGGAAATTTATGCTTAAAACCAATAATAACATAAAAATTAGTAACTTTTCGTTGCGAAAACGAGTTTAATATTTTGGGGTAACCTTAAACATAGTTAAAATACATCTAGTTTGCAATATTTGAAGATAAAAGAAAATTTTGATTTGTATATCGTAAGTAGGTATTGAAATCTTCCAGATCACCTTCAATTCTGTTGACTAATTTATAAAAAATCCTAAAAAATAATGTACGGTGATTTTAACGGAAAACGTTATTGAAAAATATGTTTTCGAAACATTAAAACATTTTTTATTTCGTTTTCCTAGAACAAGAGGACCTGTTTGTAAGATTATTAAAAAATAACCTATATCAGCAAAAATTTTTAAAAAATTGTATATAAAAAAGCTATCATGAAAGTTTCTAGACAATAAGGGCCATTGAAGCCCTTTTGCACTTCGAAATTTTGACTATATTTTTTTTGGTAAATGCAGTTTAATAGCAACACATTTAAAAAAATCGTTTGGGTGAAAAATAAGTCATAACAAATTTATTATTAAAAGCAAACATAATTTTTCGTTAATAATTTTTTTTTTGAAAGGGTATAATTGATGGCAAATCGTATTATAATTTTCGAGTCACTATAATATAACTATAAAGAACTATCTCATTCTCATATACCTATAGAAAACATACAAAAATTTAATATAATAAAAAATTATAATAATAATTTTTTCAACACTAATACCTACTTTTTTGTCAGTGTGGAAAAAACGAAATATTCAGTTATATGTGACATTAAAATCTTTCCGTACACCTACGTAATCTAAGACTATGCAAATGCAATTAGAGTGATTTTATTTGTCCTGTAGAAATCCACCGTTGTCTTTAATTAAACTGAGTGACTTTTTATTTTATAATAAACCGGAGGTGAAATAGCCCTGAAATATTTCTTTAAATGATCGTCAAGTTCGTTTTAACGACGACTTGCAAATCTCATATTCGGGAATTACAAATTTAAAGGCTTAATAAAGTTTTAACGTGCTAGTAAAATTAAGAAATTCGATTAGTAGTCCCTTACCTGTCCCCATCGCGCACCATTAAACGAGTCTCCTAATCTTTTAAAACGACCCTATGACGCCTTAATCTAATAATGGTCATTATTAAAATAGCGAGCTCAGGATAAATTCGATGGTTATTGCTACGGCGTACATAATTACTGGGGAAAATTAAGTAAAATTGATAATAAGCGAAACTCGAACGAAGCGAAGGTGGAACATAATGGCGATAATAAAGGTGGAAAGAAAAAAGTTGGTTTCCAGTTGTAATTAAGTTAGGCAACATGAAGGTGCGAAGTATGGACAGGAGAGTTCTTTGAGGTCAACTCATGTCCGGGGAGATACGACCGGTTCGAGGGAGACTTAATTAAAGAGTAGTTGCTATAGCTACTAATAGCTGCCAGGAGTGACCTGCACTTACACACACCTACGCCGTAGTCAGAGGGTAAATACCGGGTCATTACTGGACAACTCCCAGCCGTCCCAGGACCGGCTGACAACGCTCCAGTAAAATAAATTTAAAAAATGTTTATTGTCGCTATATCCATGTGGCAAAATCCTGGGTTTGCCAATATTTATTAATTAGTAAACATAAATTAACAAAATTAATTGCACTGGCTGAATCGGAATATGACATCTGTTTTGATCCTACACGTCGTTATTTTATGTAAATAGTTAATCTATATGTATATCTTGAAAAGTCATCAACAGCGGATTCCAGGATCCCACATCCATTCAACGTCAAACCACTAAACTATAAATACTAAAAATAAATATATCATAAGCCTTTTACACAAACTGTATAACCTTGAAGCCTCCTAACATCATAACCCTACAACTAAAGAATTCCATAAGCCTGAAAATCCGAGTGACAATATGAGGAGGCTTGTATCTACTAATGATCTTGATCAATTCGAAAACCTTGGAATAAGGAATTCAGTAACTCTATTACCCTTCAACCTTTTAACAGAAACCATGTCATGAGTCCAATAACCCCTATGAAACTGGGAATGGATTGAACAGGCTGAATCAAATGATCACAACATTTACGGTTGTCTAACTCAAATATTCCTTTAACACCTAACTCTTTATCAGAAATCATCATAACCTTATAAACTCAAAAACTCCATAGTCCCATAATCCTTTAGATTGAAAATGTAGTGAACAGATCTGGATTCCTTCATCCTGTTTACTGCATTTCTAGTCTTATAGTGTTGTGTGGCTATGCAGTTTTTGGGTATATGATGATTTCTGATGAAGGGTTACCAGGTTCTACCTAGGGTTACTTGGGTTTTGCTTCCAAGATTGGTCAACCATAAGTATTCGTTCATTCTCTTCACTCCGTATCCAGTTTCATAGGAGATTACTGAGTTCCCCATTTCAAGGATTTGGACTGCATCAAGATGTTAGATTCATATTCTCAGGCTTATAGTATTAGGTATGTAGTTACAGGGTTATGGTTAGGGGGATTCGAGGTTTGTATCAAGAGCCCAGGAAGTACCTGGTTTTAATATTTGTAGTCGAGTAGTTGGACGTTGAATTCGTGTAAGGCCTTGGAATTGGGGACTTTTCACGATATACATATAAATTAACAATTTCGAAAAAATACGAAAATATATAAGAATAACATGGTCTACTTTACAACGCAAACAATTTTTCGTCGTGGGCCTTTATAATTAACTATATCCTACTGCGCTTTCTGTTGCTATACGATCGCTAGTAAACACTTTGCTTTCCAACAACTAATTTCAATTCTATTTACCTACTGGGAAGTAACTGACTCCTGACTGCTTACATCCTAAGCATCTGTATTTATAATCGTAATTATACAATCTAGAGTTACCAGAACTAATACGGAAATATTCGAATATTATTTAGAAATTACACGATTGACAGAAACTCCAAACTTACGCCAACGTCAAGTCTCATTTCAGATGAGTATACGACGCGCTCTAAGTTGTGCGTTTCATAATTCTAAATTTCAATCTCGCTGAAGTGCGCGTAGAAAGTACCTCCAGGTAAACAACAGAACATCGTGATGCAACTCCGTGTCGCAACAATTTGCTGTAGACGACTGTGTTATGTAGATTTATTGAAATGAATTGACCCGACTGTTTTGGGTCCCAAATGAATTCATAAATTTGTTTCATATCTCTGGAAGGTTTCCATGAAGTTTATTGTGTCGTCTTTACTCCACTCTATAATAATGCACAAATTATTTTATAGTAAAATCATCGTAACATACCACTGGTACGTACTAATAAAACCAAAGGGAATAAACATACGACTCAATTTGTACATCCCGACAAATGGGTCACCAGACCCATTTCTTGCGTTTCTTTGTATCATATTTTGAAACGTAATTATGCATCATTTCCTCGGATCCACTGATACATAACAATGATACGATACATGGATGCGCAACAAATGGATACCGGACTTTACAATTTGTAGATAGGGATAATCGTTACTAACGCAACACTGACTTGTATCACTGCTACGAACATTTTGCCGTTCCAATTTTCATTCAATTCGAGTTATCGTATCGAAATGGAAGTTGTTGCAGCAAATTACTGATGATGGTGGATTTTAGTTTACGTCTTTGCCCTTCTAAGCGCCGTGAGTAGTGACTTAAGAATCATTCTTCTTTTATTTTATTGTAAAATTATGGGTGTTTTCCATTCCACAGCATTTCTTTTTTCCATGTTGTTTACGATAGCGTTTTTAAATTTAATTCAATGTGAAAACCAAGTTTCAAGCATAGGATGTAGGGCGTATTGTATACTTGAAACGGGACTAGGTTTGAAATGACATCTCTTTCAGGGTTCTCGTAGCATTATTATTTGTAGAAGTTTAGGCGTGATTCACTCCAAAGCGACAAGCAACTGTTAGCAAATAGAAATACTCAAGATTATGACCTCCATAGCAATTCAATCACAGTTTTTGAATAATATCAGGCAACACATATTTCTAACGACATTCGATGTTGCTTATGATAGAGGTCGTATATTGCCGGAAGCCTCTTTGAGCGACATTGTAGTCGTTTCCATGTGAATATTTAAACCTTGTGAGCTTTTTTTTGTTGTGTGGGTATGTTGCTGGCTATTAGTTGCATATCGCTTTGGTGTGAATACTGCCTTATTCTATTTACCCCTCGATTTACCTATACTGTCAGCGTATGTGAAAGTAATCAATTATAGTAAATTTTCAGAAACAATTTTACATTTTTTTTATCAACAGAATGTTTCAAATAAATGGTCAAATTTTCGAATATCTTTACTTTATTTCCTTATTTGTTGGGTATATTGCCTCCTGTGAAAAATTAAAAATTTAATGAAATAACCCTTGCTCCAAAAAAATCTGTCAAGTGTTATTTTTACAAAAATAGTTTTGCTTAGCTAAAAATTTCACAATGAAAAAGCAGACAAATACAAACTACAAAAAACTCATCACTATCTATATACAGTGTGTCTACTTAAGTTGGAACCATATCGAAAACTTTTTTATTATTGGCTTTATGAAAAAAGTTATTCTTCATAAAAAGTTCTGCAAATCTTCAGTTATCAAAATTTCCCAGTCATATACGAGGTATATCAGAAATTATGAATTTTGCTCAAGAGTAAAGTTTAGATTTTAGACCATGCAGAACTTTTTTTCATCAAACCAATAATAAAAAAGTTTTCCATATGGTTCCAACTTAAGTTGACACGGTGTACATATCGCATAAAAAAAAATTGTTGACGTTTCGAAAATAAATCTGTTTTCGTTTTCTGGACTAATATTGACTTTTCGTTTCTAATTATTTTTGAAAAATTTAAAAAGAATGTTCATATTTTCTGGAAAAGAATTTTTGTCTCGCCAAAACATTTATCTGACACATAACAAACATTATAAAGAAAAAACGTTATTATCCAATAAATGTCGTGTTATTTCTCTGTTTCTCTATCTTACACGCTTGAAATGCAATACCATGTTAACCCTGAACGAAATTTATTGATGACGCAGAAACTGTTCTCTGTGTGTATTTATTATACTATATTCAAATACTTAAATGATATATATATATATATATACAGGGTGTCTCACATTTAAATAGCAGGACTTCAGGAATCAGTAGAAGACCTCATTTTGAGTCTAAAAGTTCCTATATACAGGGTGTCTCACATTTAAATAGCAGGACTTCAGGAATCAGTAGAAGACCTCATTTTGAGTCTAAAAGTTCCTATATATATATGGGTCCTAAAACGCTTCGTTTCTGAGATACAGGGCGTTCAATTTTATTTTTGTTTTATTTATTTATTTTTTAACTAAATAACCGCTGACAAAAAAAATCATCATGTTGCGCCGAAAGACTTAGTATTTAAGGGCAAATAATTTGACACAGAAAATCATCGCATATTAGTTCCAGTGGTGGAGATAGAGGGGTCTCTATGCATATTTTTATAAAAAAAAGTATAGCCGATTTGATATTTTGCAAATGTTTTCGAAAAATATGAAAGAGCATTCAATTTTACCCAGAAAAGACCCTCTTGTCCAAAGTCGATAGGAGGTGGCGTTTTCAAGAAAAACCGAAAATACTGTTTAGAAGT